>NC_143012.1:35810054-36020266 GCF_055824585.1 Amblyomma mixtum | reverse complement strand
TTTGTCCTGTCAACTGCGCTGAGCCAATATTTCACTTTTTTGTTCCTCGGCACACCGCTCCAGCGCTCGGCAGGCTTGCTGACTGCACTTGCCTTCCTCTAGCTGAAAGGCGCACAACAGTTAAGGTAAGCATGAATCGGTACTCACGTCTGGGTTCAAGGTGCCTACACACCGCATCCGCTCAAGTGCAGCCGTCAGCTTGCGGTGAAGCACGCGACGGCTTGCCTCGATCGGGAGTCCGTCGTGGCAAAACACCGCGGCAAGACCTTCGCCACGAACACGACGCGCAGCAGGTGCAGGACAAGGGCCTGTGACGTGAAGTATATGAGAATTCCGTACAGAAATGAACCGAAATTGAAAGCGTTGAGCAACCACGCACCTACCTTAGGGCCCGTGAGGTCATTACCTCCGACGTACACCACGGCAAAATCACTATGCTTAAAATTAAGTCGCCGCACAGCGCTTCGCACGGCGTCGTAGCCGCCGAGGCTAAATGTGCACGTCTCAGCCGACGGCCTTAAACGCAGGCGAGTCCTGCACAATCGCTTCAGTTGGCTGTTGCCGACCAGAACGCCTTGTTGAGCCACTGCTAAATGCACAAATACCGAGGCGAATACCTGCGAACGACCACTTTTTGTGCCTAGGGACTGTCAAGCGCTACGTTCCCTAGGTTTAATAAACTGGCGAACAAAAAGCTCTGCTTTTGACGCGCTAGGGACATTACGGGGGTTGGTGTCCCTAGGTTCATTTTCTCATTTCAGTCGGACCCCCAGGACATGGGCAACGTGAGTGCGCCCGTCGGTGCCATCTTCATGGCCTGCTTCGTACTCACCTACACCACGCTCGGAGGATGCTACTCCGTTGTGTACACGGACACCGTGCATTTCATCACCTGCAGCATCGGCATGGTTAGTGCGCGCTCGCAATATTTGGCAAAAGCAAAGGTAAACAAAAAAACACGGCGGGTCAACGTTTGGAACTATATACAAGGACAGCTGCAGGCGCCCCTTGTGGATAAAACTGGGTACCGCTGGTTCGCGAAAATTTGAGTATGGATGCGCGGTCGCCATCCTTCGTCGTCGCGCTAATAGAGACATTAGGGTGACGCTATCGGTTAGGGACATAGGGAAATAGCTGGGGGGCAGTGCGCAAGCGCACGACAATAGCGCCCCTCCCTCGGGTTATTGTACTGCGCCTGCGCACTGGCCAACAGCTGTTCCCATATGCCTTTAACCGATAGCGTCACTATTCCAAACGTCTCTAATCACTCGCTTCCAACGTCAACTGCCCTCCCCCTTCTTCCTAGCCGGCACTCGAATCACTTCGTGATTACCTGTCGCACAAGCTTCTCGTGTAGTTCAGACCTGTGTGACAGACTTCAAAAATCAGACGCTTCCGCGTGATGTCACAACCACCAACAGCCACCGTCATAAAATGGCGCCGTATACAGTCGTACAGCACAGGGCGGTGTGTATTGCACGAAGATGGTAAAATTAATTTACATAATTCGTGATGCTTGTGTCCCTATAATTTCTATATACCGGGAGTTGACTATAGTTTTGTATCTTCCTATTGTACTCTACTGAACTGTATTGTATTGTATTGAAATTTGTTGCGCAAGTACATGTTTAATGATGAGGGCCAACTGTGTAACAGGCAAAAGCCATAGTCAGGCATACCGCCTTTTCTTCTCGGTACCGATTGTATATCAAAAAGAAAAAACGAAAAATTCTTCGCCCACTGAGTGCAGAAATGCGCAGGCTTTTGTTTACATAATGTCAAGATATAGGGGGCGCCACTTGACTGCTCTCAGAACTAATTCCACATCCTTGTGAAAGAGGCTCACAAATTTCGCTTCTTTTTCGTAACTAGCAATTCTGGACAGAAGCATTTTTCAACGGGGAAAAGTTATTCAAGGCAATTGTAGTGTAAGATTTCACTAGCTGTCAGAATATTCGCAGATGTCCCGTCGGTAGGTTTGCCTTTTTAGTGCGAAAGCGCTACTTAATGGGGTCGAACTCAACCAAGAATCTTGTGTGAAGCCTCGGAGTAACTCGGGTTAGCTCGGGTTAGTTCGGAGGAGCGTCTCGCAAGCTGCAGCCAGTGGGAGGAAGCTCGGGAAAGTTCGGAGGAGCTTCGCGCCAGCCGTAGCCAATGGGAGGAGGGCGTCGCGCCAGCAGCCGCCGAGTGGAGAGAGGGTGGAAAGACGATCAGAGCGAAAAACGCGGTTGCGTGCACGTGCAGATGCCAGAAAAAAAGAGGCGAAGAATGGACACGTGCTTTCGAAGGTCTACTCGGTTTAACTGCGTTAAAACCCATAGACTTTTTTCCCCCCCATTAAAGTTTTCGCTATCGTCAAAAGCGTTCCCCATTGGTTTTTCTAAGGCCGTGTTAACTGCTTGATGCGAGGTACAAAAAATTTAAAAAAAATTGCCACGCATCGAAATAGACCATTACCCTCAGTATTTCCGTAACAGTACCTTACAATATTCCAATATTCAAAATTTTTCTCCAAGAATGCTGAACATGGAACATACCTATAGCGCTACTCCGACAACGTCATATGTCCTACAAACACGTGCCTGCATTCGCGCAGTGGATCTGCGTGCCGTTCTGCATGAGTCACACCTACGTGGGTACGCTGAAGGGTCCCGAGGCCAGCCTACCCGGAGCCATCAGCACCGAGGATGCCATCAGCGTCTTCGACATCGTGTGCGCCACAGCGCTCGGAGGCATCGCGCGACAGGCGAGCTATTCGGCAACGCTGAATTAAGTTCCTCCGCTGCTGGCGACGAAGTACACTCGCGTTCCCAATAACGTGAAACAAGCGAGCAAGCAGTGGATGGAGCTCACTTTATTAAGTAGCCTAGCCCGCCAGAGTCACCAAGAGACGAATTAAGCTGAGACCTGAAGAAATAGGGATGCTTTTAGAGTTATCTGGCTACTGAACCACACTGCACTGCAGTGGTTGCTTGAGGTGAGGTACACTCGCGGTCACAATAACGTGAAACACACGTGCCAGCTGTGGACGGAGCGCGCTTCAAAGAAGGCGCATGCTTCAAGTGGCCAATAAGGTAAATATCTGAGAAAAGATGGCTGCTTTTAATGTTACCTGAGGGTGTACGGCTAGCTATCATACCATGGGGCACTGCGGTCGGCCTTAACGCTCGTTAAGGATACCATCAACGCGTTACAGGTTATACTTAGCGCGACTGTACCAAACTGTGAGAGTAATAATCCGTGTGGGAAAAGCCCACATTTTGAATATCGAGGTGAGCCACGAGCAAGGGGCAGCTGATAAATCAGGTGATAAGCTAACGAACAAACATATACAATCAACTAATGCAGCCCATCTCTTAATTTCAATAAATCCTTCAACCACTCATTCAGTGAGCCTGGCTAATGAAGTTAATCACCAACAGAATCGGAACGTCGATCGCTTAACACTTAAGTAATGGATTGACCGGCTAAGCACCAGTAACCTACGCCTAGAAGCGTGCAAGCCTTGGGCGGTCGAGCAAAGGCGATAAGGCGGTGCATCCATTATAAAAATGGTCTATAGACAGTCTATATACTTCTTATAGACTCTATTGCCTTCCTATAGATATTTCCTTTTTGTCTGTTCATAGTCTATAGAGAAATGTCTTTTAAAAGTCTATGGCCATAAATCTATAGATTATCGATAGACTGTCTCTAGCATTTTTATTGCTTATAGACTCCTCTCTATAATTTGCCTATACAGAGTCTATAAACTTTATAGACAGAAGTCTATCGGTAGCCTATAAACTGTCTAAAACAATTTTTGCTAGGGATAGCATGAGCCTCCTTAACTTCTCCTCTGGTCGGCCTCGAGCCAATCTCAGGTTAGCCCCGCCCTGCATGCGTCTGAACGCAGGAGTTCTTCCAGGGCGTGCTGTGCAGCGACCGAGTGGTGACGGCCAAGATCACCTCGTACCTGTCGGGCATTGGCTGCCTGCTCGCGGCGCTGCCACCCATCATCGTCGGGAGCGCCGCCAAGGCCACCAGTGCGTCCCACACTCGCACGGTTCCCGCCATTTTTCATCTCAACTTTCATTCGCAGTTTCTAGTGCAGCGCGATACCCTTATAAAGATTGTCTATAGACAGTCTATAGACTTCTTATTGACTCTATTGACTTCCTATAGATATTGCTTTCGTCTATTCATAGTGTATAGACAAAAGTCTACTAAAATTGTATGGTCATAAATCTATAGATTGTCTATACACTGTCCATGGCATTTGTATTGCCTATAAACTGTTCTCTAGGATTTGTTTATACACTTTATGGACAGAATTCTATAGACACTCTATACACTGTCTAAAACTTTTTTTGTAAGAGAACAGCCGTAAGTGCTCCGCGAGCGCTGAAAAGAAATTAAAAAACACTTGCCTTGTCACGCTTGATTCTGTGCGCTAGCCGAACACTGACAGATTCGCCAGATATCGGAAACCTGCCCTCTAGCAGACTCTATCCTGCCTAACCTTCGCATTCGACTCTAGAGATAAGGTTCGCGTGCTAACGGAATATGGCTATAAATCGAAGAGCAATATAACTTGATATTTGAATGTTCGCTTGAGCGAATATCATTAATATCATGAATCACTGCGGTGTTCCTAGCTGCCCGTGTGTCGCTTCTGGTCGTTGAACGCCACAATTGACAATTTTTTTTTTCCAATGCCGCCACCTTACTTCTGATAAGTCGGATCGTTGCTGGAGCACCCTGAGACTGGTGGCACTGGACATGAACGAGACAGAACTCACGCTGATTAAAATTCTGAAGCTCTTTTTGGTCACTGCCCCGCAGCATGGTTTCAGCATCCGTCTCGCATGCGGGAGGGAAGGGGTTCGATCCACAGTGCCACCGGGTATCCATCGGTGATATAACGGATACAAGCTTTCTCCTGGCCAGGTGCTTGGCTTATCGGGGTAAAATGCTTGGGAAACGGGTCTTAGATGATACTTTGTTAAATGAAGACTACCTTGTTCCATGGCGCCCTCTGGCCAAAGCTGCCCTTGTGCCATAAAAGTTCATCATCATCATCACATTTTTGGTCCCTGCAAACGAGAAGGGGGTTGGCTTGCTCTGGTTGTTAAGTGTAACACAGAGGAATGTAGCGAACCTTGAGTCCGGCCATCCAGTTTCGCCAACTCGCCTCTAGATGGGGTAGGCTGCAGTGAGTGTTCTTATCTTAAACAAGCGGCCCCGTCATATGTTCGGAAAGTTTGGCGTTGCATACACTTAAGGTGAACACGCCGAGTGGTCACTGGACATGTTTGGCAAGCACGGGTACCGGCCTGTTGCACTGAGATTAGAATAAGGAGGAGGCATGAAGAAAGGGAAGACGTTATTGACTGCCCGCCTGAAAATGACGCCCGCAACAGGAAACGAAGATTCTACCTTGCAGTCGATAGCAAGATGAAAAAATGTCAAGCAGACAAGCAGAGAGCTCTGACTTCAGAAAAGACGCAGCTCTTAGTATTTAACTATCTTCCCACGGTCCTCGCGTTGTCAATCGTGTTTGTTATACTACCAATTGGCATGCCTGTATAACTTCGTGCCTGATGCGGTGTCGCTGTGCAATCCATGTGCTTTTGTAGCGAAAGCTACATTGGCCACGAACTTGCGATTTCGCTGTGGCGGTATCCGAGGGGGCCCAGAGACCAGCCTTGAGCCGTTGCCTAGCAACCGCCGCAGCTGGCGGACGCCGCGCGCTCGCTGCGCCATCTGGCATGACTTCACACCGCGCGCCTCGCTGCGGAGGCGCCGCCGCCGTTTGGTGTGACGTCACACCGCTTGCCTCGTCGTTGCGCTCGCTTTCGCTACGTATATCCTGGCATAGCCAAGCTAAGTCATTGCCAACTTTTTCTGAGCCAGTCCTGGCGGGAACATTGTCAAGTATTCGGCCATTTTCCTTCTCTGTCAGACTTCACGGCCATCTCGGCGGACCAGCCAGCCCGGCTGGCGGGCGCGGAGGCCCCCTATCGGCTGCTGCCGTATGCCATGGAGCGGCTCACGCCGGCTGTGTTCGGCCCCGTCCTGATGGCGGCGCTAGTGTCGTCCGCCCTGTCCTCCCTGGCTTCGGGCTGCTTGGCCCTGGGTTCCGTGGCCACGCACAACGTCTATCACGCCCTGCTCAGGCCGGCCGTGCGTATATATACCCTACCCAGTGCAGTGAAGTGATCCTCGTACAGTGATCCCTATTAATTATCTTAATGATCGTGAAGAAGAAAGAGGAAGAGAGAAAGACGAGAATCGGGATAAAATGGAAGGCGCCGTCGTAGAAAAAGAGCTGGACATGACGGTTCTCGCCGAATGTTCTCATTAAGCCTAGTTTAGCATTTTTTGAATGACTTAGCATTAGAACCTCCATTTGACTTAATTCCGTCCGTCATCCGTGTTAAGCCTTATAGCTGGAAGTGGCATCTAAAAACTCATGCACATAGCCTCGAGTGGGATGCGAATCCGCGCTGGCAGAAAGAGATTAGCTTAGCTTAGCTTGCTGCTGCTTTAGACCACTCCACCATTGCCGGTGCCTTTCACCCAGCGTGTTAAACTGCAAGCCTTATGCGCTGTATACTTTCGATACAGTCACCTCCATAAGCTTTCATCCGTGCGCTAGTCAGTCCAAATGCAAGAGCATACGCGGGCACTTGAACCCAAAAAATACCCCCCCCCCCCTCCCCCGCCCCCAGATGAAGAGCAAGGAAGCGCCATCTGACGAGCATGAAGCAAGTCACACATAACGGCAGGAGATTTGAACCAGCGCTGCAGGGTAGCAAAGTACTTCAATTGCCATTAGCGTGAAGGAATTCAGTCCGTCAGGACAAACCGCTGATTAGATCAAAGCCGACATGCTAACACATTCCCCTCCACATGAATCGCATTGATGGCCCGTTAACTTTTTCCTCTATGAACGTGCGCTCGCATGCAGGCCCAGGAGCGCGAGGTGTGCTGGGTGCTCCGACTGAGCATGGTGGCCTCGGGCGTCCTCTCGTGGTCGGTGTCGAACAGCCTGGGCGTCACGGCGGGGTTGCTGCGGCTGTGCGCCGACCTGGCCTACGTGACGCTGTTCCCGCAGCTGCTGGCCGCCTTCTACTTGCCCAGCAACGCGTACGGATGCCTGGCGGGATTCGCGGCGTCCGCCCTGCTTCGCGCGCTGTGCGGCGCGCCAGAAGTCGGTCTGCCGGCCACTGTCCGACTGCCGCTCTTCGATGAGAGGCGCGGCGAGCAGCGGTTCCCTTTCCGCACGGCCTGCATGCTGGCCAGCGTCACGGTCATACTCGTCGTGTCGGCCGTCTTCAGGTGAGAGTGGTACAGTGATTAGAGTCGCTGTAAATTTTTACAGCGAGAGCTGTTAAAGTCGTGTACCCTTCATGCGTCACGCTGATTGGTCAGAAGGAAATGGCGTAACGCATGACGTCATGACACTCCACGCTCATTGACCAGAATGCCGATCACTGATTGGACAGAACACAGGGACGTCACTCGTGACGTCACGAGTCATTCACTAGATCTCACCCTTGGCGCCAATGTGAGTGGTTTGGTTTGGTTTATGGGGTTTAACGTCCCAAAGCGACTAAGGCTATGAGAGACGCCGTAGTGAAGGGCTCCGGAAATTTCGACCACCTGGGGTTCTTTAACGTGCACTGACATCGCACAGTACACGGGCCTCTAGAATTTCTCCTCCAAAGAAATTCTAGCCACCGCGGCCGGGATCGAACCCGCGTCTTTTGGGTCAGCAGCCGAGCACCATAACCGCTGAGCCACCGCGGCGGCCCAATGTGAGTGTAGTGGCACAAAAAGGAACAGACATCTCGCACCCCTACCCAGAGTTATTAAGCATTCCGAACGGAAACCAGACATTTCGACAACATTCATTGTTAACGAGTGCAAAAAGACGAAGACGGCAGGGAAGACGACGACAACACAACACAAGTACTCTCGCAACATGCAACATTTCGTAACATGCCAGCTGTCACTGAGTTTTGAATTACTACGATTGTAAACGTCAAGTCAATCTTTTCAAGAGTACCGCACACCTCCTCTGCGTACCTAGCTCCTTCCCAGCACAATCACCTCGGTAGGGCCCTGTGCCTCTGCGTTCGCAACGTCGTTGTTATAAGTGATGGCCTAAACCCGCGCGTCGACGATGCTTTGAACACACGGAAGAAACGGGGAAAAATGAATTTTTGCAGCTCGTTTAAGCCGCACCTATTTATGCATGTTCTAGAGGATAGCTTAGAAGTAGTGGAAGGGCGTCGCTCTCAACAAATGTTCTGAAAAAGTTGGCACTCACTGGTCTGGCAACATTGGTTGTTTCAGCCATATGTATACTTTATGCCCAGTGGCGTGCGGCACAGAAAGGCGCTACTCTGATATCGTATCCAATGACTTCAACGGAGGTGTCTGCAGTACCCACCTATCGGGCAGTAAGCCAGAGGTTAGATTAAGGACAGCGCATGTTAGCTACGGATAGGAAGACGATGGGATAATTTTCGCAAGAGCGAATAACCACGTAAATTATCGCTTCGTACTCGATTCGCTTCTTTCACTGTTCGATTAGTATTGGATTTGGTTTTAATGCGGCAGTATTTATTTATTTATTTATTTATTTATTTATTTATTTTTGTTTATTTATTTATTTATTTGATACTGCCAACTGCCTCTTGGCAGTCCAGGCAGGAGTGAGTAAGTACAGAAAAGAAAAGTCAAAGTCGGCACTACAAAACGAGAATGTGAGTGGCAAGAAAGCATAAGGAAATGACTTGCAATACAGACTACTGCGTGAGTAAATTCAGCTTATACAAAATTACAAAAAGACGGACACTGGCGTCATTGAAAAAAACAAAAAAACACACATCTGCAAACTGCAAATACAGGAGAACTGGACACTCTAAAACTAACGCGCTTCATTGCAAAGAGTGCACGGCAGACGCAAAGGATTCGACCGAGGTCAGACTGGCGACTTCTTGCGGTAGAGCACTCCACTCTGCAATAGTTCGAGGGAAGAACGAGAAGCGATAGGCGCTAGTCTTAGCCTGTGGCATCAAAATTGTTTTGCTGTGCTTGCTCTTGTTTCTCTTCTTTTATTGAAATTGATGTAGATGTCGGAATCCATTTTTGTTAGTTTGTTAACTATATTAAACATAGTTTGAAGGCGATGGAGTCTACGCCGAAATTCTAATGTTGGGAGGCCAGACCGTGTTCTGAGATCAGTGACCGAGGCTCTTCTGCTGTAAGTATTATAAATAAATCTAAGGGCTTTCTTTTGCACGCTTTCAATGTTACTGATGTCATTTTTTGTGTGGGGATCCCACACAACATCGGCATAATCAAGCAATGGTCTAATGAGTGTCGTGTAGGCAGCGAGTTTAGTCCTACTAGTGCAATGTTTCAGCCGGTGTTTAAGTAGCCATAGCCTCCTTAGCGACGCCGAAACGACGTATTGAACATGAGCGCTCCAGGTTAGCTTCGAGTCAATTACTACACCCAGGTATTTAAATTTGTCAACCGGCTTAATTGCTACATTGTTGATTTTATATGTACAAATTAATGGTTTTTTCTTCCTTGTAATGACCATGTGTGTGTGCATTTTGAGGCGTTTAAGTTCATGCGCCAGGACTGACACCAATTTTTGATTGCAGTTAGAGTTGTCGTCACACCAAAACCCCGCCGACGTCCGAGACGAAATTCGTTGACTGTTCGATGGTGGTCATGTGACGTTGTGACATCATCACAACCTTCCCACTATAGCAGGTGGCAACTTGGCCACCGGATTGTGAGCAACCTGCCCAACGTGGTAATTAAATTGGATTGGTCGAGATAGGTCACATGATCTTGTGGCGTCATCACAACCTTCCCACCAGGTTGCGAGCAAGCTAGTTTCCAAACTGGATCCTAGATAGAAAATCGAAATAAATATAAGAAAAAATTTCATATTGCAAACGTCAGCACCGTCACAGCACAGCAAATGCCTGTTACTGCAGCTAGCATTCCGATTATGGCGTTTAACGGACCGGAAATTGCAAAGAAACTGACGCAAACACACACAGAAGTTTGAACAGAAGCTGCGATAAATGCATTCCACTCTTAAGGTGACTTAGACGTTACCATAGTTTTGCTACAATATTCGCCTTGGGCTTTGTTTCAAAAAATTACTATTTGCACACCGCTAGTTATTTCTCGTTGTCATTGAGCACCTGATAAGCCATATGTGTTGCATCTGTATCCAACATCTACATACACTGTGTTCGTGTTAAACCTTATGAAGCGTAGTGGCCAGGGCATCGTCGTCAAGCTGTCAAGAGACAAGCACTAACTTTGGACACCTTGCGTCACAAGCTGCATGGTTTTCATTAATGGGGATGATGACGTTAATAAAACAACATTATTATGATAAACATCATCTCCTCGATTGAAGCCCCACATAAAGAGACTGCTGCTAACTGCGTGCTCGTACAGCTCACGTCTATCCCACTCACAACTGGTACTATTCGCAGCGCACTCATCGGCACCGGTCTGATGCCGGATGTGTTGGGCGCCTATCAGCCGAAGCCGGTAGCCGGAGCTGACGCCCTAGATCAGCCGTCGGCCACGCCCTCTAGCGGCCGGAGTCGCCAGCCACCGCCCTCACCGCCTGCGGCGCAGGAGCCAGTGACGCCTGCCCGTTCAACGTCCGTATCTGAGACGCCCGGACCCAGCGTCACACCCACGGACGGGGGGTATGCGCACTCTATAGGTGCCACTTCTGTGGCCGAGATGCAAAAGTGAAATAGATTGAGGTAATTGTTGAACGCTGCACTAAATAATGCAAGCCGTTCAGAGCAAACCTGCTCATTCGAGTATGTACAGTCTTTGTCAAAAGTAACCAGGCTGCATGGTTTGCTTCTAGCTTGCATAGTGGAGCCCTTGAGGCTCTCCTAAAGATCAAAACGTGTTGGAAGGTAAGAAGACCCCCAGTCCTTACCTTTAACGACCATTTCAGCTTCAGGGAAGCTGTAAGGGCTCCACTGTCCGAGCTAGAAGCAAACCATGCTGCCTCGTTAGTTTTGACAAAGACTGTACTTAACGGTTTTCACGTATATCACCGCTTTCGACGTAGCATAACGTCTCTTTGACCGGGGCTCCTTTATCTGGTGAGAAATTCGCAGGGTTTTAACGTAGTTAAATCGAGTAGAAGTGAGAGAGCACGTGTTTAGCCTGGTTGGCTCATGGTTTTGCTTTGATGAGTCATCGGCACGTCTGGCGATTATATTAGACTCGTGTAAGCTCTGATCGAGATTAAGCTGATCTTATCAGTTTGCGCCGCAGATGGAAGTTGATGAAGACGAACACAGACAATGCAAAGCGCGAGTGTGTGTTGATGTTCAACACGAGACGTGTTCGGCTGCAGCGATAGCTGAGTGCTCTCACGCAGTGGTCTGCGAGCTGATCTGTCCGCGCCGCCGCGGGTTCGACTTCAAATCGTGGATATTTATTTTTCTTTTTAACTTAACATGGTGTCGGTGTTGCTACGCAACGGCGCAAAGATTGTGACAAGATTCATGGAGTTGGTAAGCGTGTGAGTGCTTTCGCACTAATAAAATGAGCGATCCTGAGAACGCCTTCCGCTATGAGCGCCCGGAGAACGTGTAATGTACCGGAATAGTGGCGCTGTCTGCACCAAGGTCGTGTCGCGATGCACGGGGTGCTTGTGGTCTATCATTGTCATCTGTTGGGGTTAAGCTTCGTGAATGTCCGCTGGGGATCACCTTTACTTACTTCCATTCGCGCCCCTGCAGTGGTGGCCTAGTGGTTTAAGTATTCCCTTATAAAAGTGGTTTATAGACAGTCTATAAACTATCTATAAACAGTCTATAAGTGTATGGCCATAAATATATAGATTGTCTATAGATTGTCTGCAGCATTTGTTTTGCCTATAGACTGTTCTCTAGGATTTATAGACAGAAGTCTATGGACAGTCTATAGAGTGTCTAAAAAAATTGTAAGGGTTCGCCATGTATGGGAAAGTACTGGGTCCAATCCCCAGTGCTGCCTGGCTCCCACCAGTTCCCATTAGCTATTCAAGCTTTCCCCTGGCGTTGTACTCATCTTCCATAGGGTGGAATGCTTGGAAAAGGATCTTTGACCTGCACCTGAGTAGGCAAGAATGCCCTGTGTCATGATGCTCTTTAACTAAAGCTTCTCTTCCCCTTTAAAATTTATCATCACTTCCACCGGTGCCATTCGTTCTCGTATTTTCTTTATTCGCCCTTCCATTTTAAGGCAAAAGCTTTTAATGCCTCATCGTTGTCGACAAAAGGTCAGAGGGTTTACATAAAACCAGCTCTTCTTATCTTGAACTGTAAAAATCGACCACTTGTGATGTGATTTTGAATGCAGTCCACATTGTGAACTTGTTGAACATGTCTGTTGAATTGTAGATCTTTTGGTAAACAATAAATTCTCTTAAACGAGGTTGTCAGCAGAAGCTTGTCGGCAGAGGTGTCACACTTTTAATGGGTGTCCACCGAGATGTGTGAGACAGTTACTGAGTAATTTCATTTCCTCAAATACAGTTTTCATTTTCTTCATTACGGCTCCTCTTTCTTCTTTCGCTCCTACTTCCTCCCTTCCTGTACGGTCCGGTTAAGGTGTCCACCGAGATGACAGAGAATTACTGCGCCATTTCGTTTCCTCAAAAAGCGTTGCGTTCAAAGGGCAACGCATCGCGCCGAACGGGTGGTGGTGTTCCGTGGACTCGTTGGCAGCGCTACAACACGCTGTCGCGTACCGCTCCTAAAGGCGACGCTTGAGCGTCATTAATTAGTAGTTAATTAGTATTTAGTCACTAATTAGTAATTAGCCAATAATTAGCGATTATGCATTAATTTTATGTGATGTCATACAGTGGTGACGTCACCAGTGCCACAGAGGCAGGCAAAGTGGTGCGGAAAACGCTTTCGCCTCTATGCACTTTAGACAGTCAAAGCGCCCCTTGAATTTTTCTCTATGCTTAATAGCAGACTAGGTCTTGAAATACGGCCGAACTCCGACCTACTATCCTCCTTTGGTCTCCTTCTGTGCACATCACAACAGCGCTGGCTCCCCTTCCCGGCTGAAAGAGGCGAAGAAGGCATCCCCCTCCGGCCCGCCGTCGCCCAGCCGGTCGAGCGGAGGAGCGGGCTCGCCGGCGTCAACGCGGACCAGGGCGGCGTCGGCTTCCACGCCGGTTTCGCTGGAGCAGCTCTCCCAGGACTCCCGCGGCAGCAGAAAGCCCAGGAGGAGGAGGCGCAAGGCCTCCTCGGTGCCGTCCGTCGTGGAAGCCGGCGCATTCAGCGAACCGCCGCCCACCACGGGGCACACAATTAGGCTCTGAGTAGAAGCTGCAGAGCCTGCCCCGACGCTTTCGAATAGCGCCGGGAAAAGAAAAAATGCGTGCATTATAAGGACACTTTTGTCGGCATCTAGCGGATAAAGAGATGGTAGATCTGTAGTACGTTTCCAGCATTTCCTTTAGTGGCGCGCGATGACAGCGATCTGTTCGATCGCCGCGGCCCCGTGCGCAGACTCGTATGGTATGGTGTGGTATGGTATGGTGTACGGTACGGTACGGTACGGTACGGTACGGTACGGTACGGTACGGCATGGTATGGTATGGTATGTCATGGCATGGTATGGCATGGTATGGCATGGTATGGCATGGTATGGCATGGTATGGCATAATATTGTACGGTGTGGTATGGTATGGTTTTTAGGCCACCTGTGGTTCTTTAACGTGCAGTAACATCGCACAGCACACGGGCTTCTTGTTTATCGTCTCCGTCGATACGCGGCCGCCGCGGCAGCAGCGGAGAAGAATGTTTTGATTCTCTTTAACAACTCCGAGGTGACGAGCTGGACCAACGCACTGGCATAGCTTTACGAATGGAGGAAATAAATGTACTACGATTACGAATACCTCCTTAATTCACTCCATCCTATGATTCTACTAGTTATTCCATTCTGATGGTGTGGACCTGTGACCACTACTTGGCCTAGTTAGACCTATTCCGTAACAGTTTCCAATGCGTAGGTGCTGAACAGAGCGATGTTCATACCTCCACCTGCGTAATGCACAGAAGGATGTCACCGAATCTAAGGATAGTGGGTTGTTCTTAGTTAAGTTATATCTCCACCTAATCCAAACCCAATTCTCTACACACCTCATGTAAACACTCAGTGAAAAGCAGCAGCGAGGTTTTATTACAGCTTGAGACACCTTTCCGGATTGGTATCCTATCACTTTTGCTGAAGAGGATTATGGTCACTGCGCAGCTCTTATACATATGCCTTTTCCAGTTTGCTACAGGACATCGAAAGTTGAGACAGTAAATAAAGTCTTTCAATTAAGCATGCAGTCCAGTTTCACGTAACGACACGGACTACGAGTTAGGCTTTGTCCGTAAACTACAAGGGGGAGTGCTAGTCATTGTTCGGAGCTAGCCCTGCCTCCCGAAGAACCCTGGCGCGCGCCAGTGATGTTTTTGGGCATGTCCATAGTTAAGTGCTAAGTGTCGTCAGAACCAGGTTCTGCACAGTTTTTATAAAGCTTGGCTACGCCACTGGTGCCGAACCACCGGAGTCTGACCCGGAGTCGCCTCAGGGAGAACTACTTTACCCGAGTTAGATTTGGGGAAAGGGGGCAGTACACGCGGGAACGAAGGCACAGAATGTTATAGGGGTTAGGTGTTTTGTGATGGAGGTGGAAAGATTTTGCGCAATGTCAGGTGCACGAGAAAGAGCATCAGCTACGGTACTACACACATGTGTGCATGAAAAAAAGTCTCTTCCAAACCTTTGTGAATGAGTGCCACGCCCAGTGCCAAAGCATTCATCAGTTTTCTATTGGGTACTAGCATTCTATTATCTTGGTGCTCCACTTCTCTGAGGTGAACAGTTTGAAAAATGGGTCATTGACCCCACCTTGTGTAGACTAGAACATCTTGTGCTATTGTGCTCTTTGTCCAAGCTTCCCCCGCACCTTTAAAGATCATCATCACTTAGTGAACTTTATTTAAATAGGGCTTCCGTAGTCAAGGACGTCGCTGAAAGCGAGAAAAACCTGCTCAAAAAGCGAAGTTGGCCTCACTCCAGAAACGCGTTCTCGAAGGACGACTCTCTTCCTGACTCCTCCGTCCTCCTCCTCTCCCAAACCACTTCCTTCGAGTTTCCATTGAGAGAGAGGGCAAGCTCGGCCCGACGGGAGACGACCTCGTAAAAAATTCACGGCCAGAATAAGAACCCACGCGGCTCTCTCCTCGAACTACGACCACATCCGAGCCACTGCGCCGCCAAATTGGGTGGCACCGGTGGGGGCCACAGCTCCGAGGAAGGAGGCGCGCTCCTCCTTGGAGCGCATACACCACTAAACTATACCGCTGGCTCTACAGGGAGGAGGCATGCCTCCGAAAGGGCGCGAAGAAAAACGACGCGCTCGGGCGCCAACCTCGGTGCGGCCGCCTGGCATTGGAAAGGAAAGCTAATCTGTGCGCCGGCATCCGCGGCGCGGTGGGCTCGATTAGCCGCGCTGCCCACTTTTGCGCGGCTGCTCCTGCCGCTGCTTCTAGCGCCTGAATTGAACGCGGCAGCTGCTCGCGTTGTGGGGAAGGAAGGGGGGGGGGGGGGGGGGGGGGGCTGCGAATCGATACCGCAAACAAGACGCTGCCGCCACCACAGGACAACCGACCGCGAGAGGGGGAGCGGGATTGAGAGGGGGGCCCGAGACTTGTAAACAAAGCAAGGCGCGCCTATACCAAGGCGCTGCGCCGTGCGCTCGATTTAAGAAACGCGTCGTGTAATCCGTTGCGGAAAAACAAATCAGGGTTCGTCGATCTCCATCTCGCCAACTGCTGTCTTCCGCGGCCGTTAAGAGTTAAACGAAAAACAGAAAAGAGAGCTGTGTTCCCCTGGCACTCGCGTTCTTTACCGTTCCTTAGCGTGCGTGTTCGGAACGCATTCGTTTCGCCGGCTAAATTAGGGGGCGGACGAGAATGAAGTGAGCGTATGCATGTTTGTCGTCGGGATTGTTGTTATTGCGTATTAAAGTGCGAGAAGATGGAAGAATAACAGATAGATGGTCGCAGATAGATTTAATTCTCTTTTTGTGAGAGCGCCCGCGAGTTTGGCGATGGATTACACGCCTTAAATTTCGAGCCACGGCTGGCGCAGCGATTTGATGGCGACGAGGAATGAGCGAGATCGGACGAATTAAAGGTCGGGTGTGAGCCGGCAATCGATGCGGGCAATCTGAACCTGGTTCTGTATTGTTTAACGTCAAAATTACTTCGTAAATTTTTGCACGTTTTCTTAATAGCGTACGCTTTCTTTTCTGTGTATAAACTTTGCTAATTAAACGCTGAATGCTGAAGGGCGAGGCTTACGTGTTAACGACACTTCTACAGTTGACAACACAGCGGAGTATTGTCAACAAACATAAGTTGTCAACAAAACTTTCTGAACATTTCTCGCAGATATATCTCGCTGGCTACAGCAGAGTATAAAAAGAAATTTACAGGCACACCTAGTTACATTGTATTGGCAATGCTTTAGGATTAGACGCTGTTGTCTTTACCAGAAACGGCATCCCTTCCGGTCTGGTGACGTCACTTCCTTCCAGTAGTGACGTCACCACGACCGACGACACATGTTTCTTCCGATGACGCTTCTAACGCTATCGCGCTAAAACAACACTTGGAATAAGCAACACGTGGCTCGCCAGGGTCTATATTACTGCGATAGCAGTAGACGAAATTAACATTTTATTACGTCACTCTATTAAAAAAGTCACAGAAAACAAACTTCTCGCGCTTTTAATTTCTATTTGTGATAGCTTTTTGTTTAGACAAGAAACGCTTCAACAACCGACTACTTTCTTGTCGCGGAGGGATTCTGCATGGTGGTCATGAAGTTGGGCGGAGCTTCACTGAATGCAGACTTAGGTCGTACCGGATTATACCCATGCATTCACTGAACTGTCAACCAGGCATGCTACGGCTATGAGAGTCAAAACTGAGCGGATAAATCTAACCCGTCCAAAGCGAGACCAAATTAAAGCGCTCACATCGCAGTGTTTGACATCTAGATGCGCTAAAATGCACAAATATTAAACCGAAACAACTTCGATCTACCGTGTTGAAACCTAAGTTGTTCTTTTTATTTTTTTTCTCACTGAACCAAATGTGACGAACACGCTGCTTGCATACGGCAGTACCTTGCCCAAGTTCCGGTTTTTGTGCACCTACGCTGGGCTTACGCGCCCTGCTTTGCGAGTATGCTTTCCACCTGTATGCGAATACTTTATTTGTAAGTCTCGCACAACTTGTGCCACTGCAGTGGAAGCTACTAGAGCGAGGAGATGGCCACGACAAATATGCTATTTACACGCGCTCGCATGCCAACCCCACACTTCTGGAAGTCGTCGCCTCGTGCCCGTAACTTACACACCACAGCTACAAGTCGGAAGGTTTAGTATACAGAGACACACTCTGAAAGTTCAGAACAGCTGCTACACTCCATCCCGTGAGTCCTTATAGTAGAGTGGAAACTATCATCTTGAGGAGAGGACTTCCAGAAGCGTGTGGCTGGTTCGCGAGATATCATGTATGGCAGAGGTTTTCCGTCGTAAGCGGTTTTTGTGGTGGCATCCAAGGTAGCAGAAAATGCATTCCCGTCACAGAAGCAAGAAGTGTCATAGCACACATCACGTCGTACAGGGAAGTCATCCGCAACAAAGTGTTCCTCACAAACACACAAAAAGAAAAGATTAGCCTGTAATAAACAAAGTAACAAGATTCGGAAAATGCAGTCGCTCTCAGGTTATGTATATTTATACGCAAACAAACACGCTATCTTCCTTCTTGTATTCGAGCACCTTTAGTTGAGCGTGCTCGCTCGAACCCTCGCGTCGCTACGCCAGTACACCTTGTTGCTACACCAGAAAGGACTAGAAGAAAAAATCACCCCAGCCGTGAGCTCTTCATTTTTTTTTTGCTCGCAAATTAAATAACCAGAACGCAGCGCAACGTTCCCAACCGCGCCTGCATGCACGCAAGTCGCAGCTGTAGCGTGTACCGCTCCTAACTTTATTCGTTTTTTTTTTTTTTGCCGTCTCTCGCGCAGAGTATCCGCGCAGCCCTCTTTCTGATCGTGCTTGTTTTGCGCGCGTGGGGTTGATCGCTCGCTGTACGCGGCATCGAGCAAAGCACACAAGACAGCTCTCGCACTGCGCGGTGCCGCCCACCGCCGCCGACAGGATCGCCCTGTACGACGACTCCACAGCGAGACGAGCAAACAAACATGGCCCTCCGGGGAGCCAGGACCCGGCCGCTTCTGTCAACACGTGTTGGGGAGCGGCGGCGTGCGTAACGGGTGACGCGCACGGAAGCGCGCTGAACTGGGACGCAATTGAATTTGCGCCCAAACCACGGCGCGGCGGTGCGCCAGGCAATCCCGGCTCTCATCGAAGAGGGGGTCCTCCACTGGGCGTTCAACCGCGTGCCTCAGCGCGTCTTCCAAGACAGCCGGGGAAACTTGTAGGGTTCGCAAACGGTAGCGGAGGCGACTCGTTTAAACGAAAGCGAGATGCAGAAACGCGAGCGTACGCTGAGATTTCGGTGAACCTCAGAGAACCGCCGCGGTGGTTCAGTGGTTACGACGCTCGGCTGCTGACCCGAAAGACGCGGGTTCGATCCCGGCCGCGGCGGTCGAATTTCGATGGAGGCGAAATTCTAGAGGCCCGTGTACTGTGCGATGTCAGTGCACGTTAAAGAACCCCAGGTGGTCGAAATTTCTGGAGCCCTTCACTACGGCGTCCCTCATAGCCTGAGTCGCTTCGGGGACGTTAAACCCCAATAAACCAAGCCATCAAAGTACTCCACAGGTGTGGTCGAAGTTAGTCCGGAGAGGCCTTCCACTATGCGTTGAGATTAATAGTCTATAGCGTAGTTTTTCGCACATAAAAATCAATTATACTGAAGAACAGCGTGAACTTGGACGAGGACTGAAGGAAGACACATAGACGGGCGCTGTCGTCTATGTCATCCAACTATCCTGCGGCAAGCAGTATACTGGCTAGACGGGCAAATGCCTAAACGAACGCCTCAAAGAACACAACAACAATGTGCATAACACCGTGAAAAGGCATCTAGGCATTCATTGCAGAGATTGTGAGAGCGAAAATTGCCAGCCTGACTTCAAGAAAACCAAGGTGATAAGTAAGCACAAAAATCAGCTAACGCGTGAAATCATTGAAGCCGAACAAATCGCCCGGTCAGCATAAACGTGTCAGCAGCCCCTCTTTGGCACTTTCATCTAAAGAACTGCACTTTTTAACGACATGCAAGTGATATAGCGTTTGGCTCCTTGAGTACCATGATTGTGTATGATTGATGAGCGTGTATGATTGAGTGCGTTGTTTTTATTTGTTATTTGGTGGCCACCTATTTATTTTCACGGTCAAAGCAATAAAAATTTAAGTTGCAAGTTACAGCGCCCGTCTATGTGTCTTCCTTAAGTCCTCGTCCAAGTTCGCACTGTTCTTCAGGAAAATACCGTACCAACTCGCCGCAGTATCCGTTTTAAAATAAATTATACACTGAGCAAGCTTCACGACTTCAGCTGGAGCGGAAAACAATGTCGCCATCATCTGAAGCAGAAATTCACGCGCTTTCACACGAACCGAAACCGGCTGTAATTGGCTGTAAGTGCGAAAAATTACCGTGCGCAATTAGGAACATACTTGCGAGTAGTGGGAAAGTATTCCAATTCTATTCCAATTCGATTCTAATTCTATTCTATTTCTTTGTAGTTGGTGCAGTTGTAAGTGCTAGTACTGACGATTACTGGTTAACATTTCGTATTTGCCCGCCAACGATGACGTCAAACTTTTTCGACCAATCGCGAGTTTTGTAACGCCGTTACTTGATAGGCGACGCCGGGTTTTCGTGTCGATGAGTCACCAGATGCTTTCGCACCAATAACTTCCACTCACATTTTCCCAGCAGTACAACACACAACCTAAAGAGCTCTCATGCAACGTAACCATAACGATTCTGACTCAGTGAACTTCGCTGAACTGCAATGTATGAGGAAGCTTTGTGCTTTGAGTGTGAACATTTGCGCACGGCGTAGAGCGCAGACAATCAATATAGGCATGTTTTGCTTCAGAACTTTGCTGCAGTACCTCTGATGCCGCTGCATGCGCTTGTGTGCTTATAAAATATTAGTGAGATCTGTGCGCCTGTGTGTATGCTATTTCGGGACAGCATTGTTTCGTGTGATTTGTGTGACTTTGACAGAGGAAAATATGATCGACTCGGCTAGTACGGTTGATTCATCGACTGGCATTTTGTAACTTTACCGATTCAGCTAAGACCGCACATCTCAGGTTAACTGAACTGCAGCTCAGAGTTAAAAACGCTAGCGTAACAGAGGCATTAGCCTGTGCTCAAGAACCGACTTAGCTTTTGGCTAAGTATAATGTTAACGCTAATTAGCCGGATACGACAAACATGAGGGCTTTCTTCTATTTGTGCTAATACGTTGTACAATGATGAACAAGTGCTAGCCCAAATTCACGGTCCCTCCACTTAAAGTTTCTGCATCGGACAAAACAGTTCATTAAAGCAGCCACGCGTGTCGAGAAAGACTCCCTAAAAAAAAAGGTAAGAGAAATGCTGCTCAGTCATGCTTCGGAAGAGATTGTCGCTTGCATGTTAATAAAGTGTTCTCTTTTACACTGGCTCATTGTGTATCTCCCTTTGCTTGTTTACGAAGCGCCGAGTTTAATTAAGGAAAGCTATGGAGCGCCGCGTTGCGTTTAGTTAAGGAAAGCTGCAACTACTGGGTAGTATCTGCTTAACTAGAGCTGCGAAGAAAGAGAGGAAAACATTACCCCCCGGTAATCCTGCTAGACCGAGCGCCTGTCGTTTGCACGTGTGCGCGCGAGAAAAAAAAAAGAAATAGCCACCCGCTAAAATCCCAAGCACAGGGAGCCAAGAGCTTAGGGCCCAGTGCCCGAAAATAGAATCAGAAACATCAGTGTAACGCAGTGACATAAACTCGTTATTTGTGAACAGAGAAAGGAAATGAATTATTAACGTCACGGACTACTTAAGAGATCGGTACAACGTCTGAAAGTAATTATTCGCTAGTTTAACAACCCCTTGAACACATGACACCCTGTTTTCTCACTCTTATTTAGAATTTG
Organism: Amblyomma mixtum; assembly: GCF_055824585.1. Classification (NCBI taxonomy): domain Eukaryota; kingdom Metazoa; phylum Arthropoda; class Arachnida; order Ixodida; family Ixodidae; genus Amblyomma; species Amblyomma mixtum. The sequence continues at coordinate 35,999,019 of NC_143012.1, read as the reverse complement.
GAAGAAAAAAATAATTTTGGCGGGCAACCCAGCGCGAAAAAAAATATAGTGAAAAAAAAAGAGCAAGAATGCGTTATAGTTACAAAAAATTCATATATGCACTATTATTCATCATTCGTGTACCTTTACAACATAGCTCGTTACTTTAGCAACCGCTTTACGCCAATGCGCTCCTGAGATTTTCTCCACATAAAATCTGTTTTTCATTAAACAGCCATTCGCTCTATCCTCCTCTCAGAAAAAAGTAACAATTCTGGTGCTCAAAACAGAGCTAGAGGGAAAGCGAGACGATAACGATGACCGAAAAATGTTTTTTTTTTTTTAGCTAAGACAAATTCGCATACACGCGTTTTTTCGGGCGATTGAAAAGTAACTGCTACCTCTCCTTTTAAACTCATCGCTCTGCGTTGATACCTTTCTTCGGCAATAATATGCAATGCACGATAATTGAAAATGCAGTTTCAGTATCATTTTGAAAAAAAAAAAAATAATGCGGATACATCACCCAGCTTAGACATACCCCCACAGCATAGGGATCGCTGGCCTATACGAACACAGTTTGGTGTAAGCTAGGTGCTTCCCTCGACGGGCGCTGAAACGCGCAGATGATGAAACACCCAGCGCGAGCGATGGATAGGGAGCACAAGACATATCTAGGTGGGATAACGGGAGACGCTTCCCCCCCCCCCACACACACACACTCAAAAAAAAAAAGAAAAGAGAAAAAACTAAGGCGGGGGAAAAAAGGGCTCTGCGCCGGGGCGCCTTCGCTTTCAAGTGCCCGTATCGAAGCGGTCGGCCCAGGGGCCGCACAAAGTCCTAGCGAGTCGCGCCTTCTCCATCACTTCTCTGCGGGGCGCCTTTTCTCAGCGGTGCGCCGGGATGTCGTCACTTCCGCCGGAAAGCGGACGTTCTAGGCACCTTCTTTGTGTGACCCAGGCCACTGAGCAGAACCTTGGTACAGACCCTCTCTTGAACTGGGGAGGATGAGGAGGGAAGGGATTGCGGAATACCAATCGCTGTGACTTCGTCGCTTCAGAGTAGAGTGCTAAGTCTGGGTGTTATTAAATGCAGAAATGTCTTTTTTATTGCATTCGGGCCTGATTTTAAGCTACTTTTGCGTGCGCACATCGCTATAACACATTTAGGTCGCCACGGCAGCAGTCATGCGGATAAAAATGGCTGAGGCTTAGCTAAGGTTAAGCCTAGTCAGATGCGAAGCATATTGATGGCTAGGCTTGGTAATACATGGCTTTCCTTGGTTGAATACTTGGTCATTTTAATACAACCACTAGAAGTGTAGCAAAGATTGCCGTGGCAGCTATATACGGGATCATCGGCGAATTCAATGCAGAGTGTACAACCGCTGCCCCAGCACCGGCTACAACAGCTTTCGCTTCTCGTTCAAATCAGCCCTGCTTCTAGGCGACATCCCAACACCTGGCCGCCTCGTAAGTGCCCGGAGAGCGAGGCAAGCTCAGCTTTATACCGCTGCTGTAGCGTCACGTGGTCAGCTGCAGCGCCTCTCATGTGGAGCCTCCACCGCCGCGGCCGACCGCGCGAGCCGGCAGCCCATCTCTCCTCTGCTGTGACGTCATGTTGTCACGTGATCAGCCGCCGCGCCTCTGATGTGGAGCCTGCACCGCCGCGGCCGACCGCGCGAGCCGGCAGCCGATCTCTCCTCTGCTGTGACGTCATGTTGTCACGTGGTCACGCTAAAGGTCAATGGTAGCTCCACCGCCGCGCTCGACGGGCTGTAGTGTAGCTCTAGTAATATGCTTCGCATAAAAACAAGAACTGCTCTTGTCCTTGAAAGCGCACCCCGTATGACTATACTATAGTCGGATAAAACTTATGAACGAAGCGGCTTTTCCCCGTCAAAGAATCTCCCTTCCAGCCAACAGCGTCGGCAGATTCTTATGACGCTGCTAATGTGACAGTGGAGGGAGCAGCTGATGAAAGTGGATAGTGCCCTCCCTCCCTGCATTGTCGCGCCGCTCCCTGCGTTATCACGCTAGGATGGTCAAGATAATCGGTCGACACCATTGGCTGGAAGTGGGTCCTCTGACGGAGAAAAGCCGCTTCGTTCTTGAGTTGTATCCTATAGCGCATGCTGCATAGATGACTGCATAGATAAGGCTCCCAGTCGAAAAACACAACAGAAAATTTTCTGTCATGACAACAGATTTCTTGCAGTACTTTGGTCCATTAACTTGTAAGAACAAAAATTGTTTGTATTAACAACAAAATTTGCTGCAGTATTGCGCTGTCCCTTTTCGTAGCGACAGTACTACAAAAAAATACTGCAGTATTACAAAAAAAATCTGCCGTTGCAACGAAACGATACGTCAATTTGTCGTATTTGTCGCTTTTTTTTTTGCGACTCCGGGGTCATTCCTTATTCCAAGTGAGCTTGGCTTGGAAAATGGTGAAGAGAGGGAGAAGTAGTGGACGAAACAGAGGCAGATAGCGCCGATAAGATAGGCATCATCGGTGAGCTACTGGGAGGATGCACATAGGTGGCGATTCTTGCCAGCATGTGGCATTTCTGCTACGTTTTGCTATATGCTTTTTTTTTTCGTTGAACGCATTCGAAACTTGAAGACGGCATGCTTGCTGGGCCCATCCATTTAAATCATTAACCTTGGCTGGTCCAACATTGTCACAGGTCAGAGCAGTCCGCGTCAAAGCAAGTTCCTCCATAAATGCTATGTATAAGTTACCGGCACAGGTATCACTTGCGTATCGGCTGCATTCGATACCAATATCAGCAGGCATGCTTACCATGTACACTCATCTGGACATTGTGCTGGTAACAGAGTAAGAAGTTGCAGTTTTAGCATGAAAATATGGCAGTTATTTATTTATTTTATTTATTTATTTATATATTTATTTTTTATTTATTTATTATTGATACCCTCAGGGCCAAAGGCATTTCAGAGGGGAGTGGTTACAAATTATAGAAAGAGAACAAAAACAAAAATTCAACATACAAGCGTCATGTTTGATTTGATTTGTTGATTCAATTTGTTGGGGTTTAACGTCCCAAAGCGACTGAGGCTATGAGAGACGCCGTAGTGGAGGGCTCCGGAAATTTCGACCACCTGGGGTTCTTTAACGTGCACTGACATCGCACAGCACACGGGCCTCTAGAATTTCGCCTTCATCGAAATTCAGCCGCCGCAGCCGGGATCGAACCCGCGTCTTTCGGGTCAGCAGCCGAGCACGTAACCACTGAGCCACCGCGGCGGGGGAGTGTCATGTTCCTGGTTATACAATTCAGTAAAAGAAGTAAGCATAATATGTAAGTGCAAGGTAAGAGAACAAACAAAGGAAACTAAAGTAAACAAAGGAAATGGAGAATGATAAGTACATTTGTTGTGAGCCTTAGTATACAATGTTAGCTAAATTGTTACGGAAGCGCAGGATGTCTTGAATGCAGGCTGTCGATCCGGGAAGGTGGTTCCAATCTGCTGATGTACGGGGAATGAACGACCGAGAACAAGCTTTTGTTTCGTGCGGCGTTATACCGACCTTGTGAACGTGACCTAGCCGTGGAGAGATGAAAGACGGAGGAGATATCAATTCATTGCGTAGATTGGGACAGTTGTAAAAAAATTTATGAAATAAACATAACCGTGAAAATTTTTGACGGGAGGCTAAGGGTGGGAGGTTGAGCGTATTTTTCATGGAGGTGACATTTGCAGTACGATTGAAGTTAAGTAGGATGAAACGGGCGGCGTTATTTTGTACAAGCTCGAGTGCATTAATTGAATTTGCGTAGCTGGGGTGCCAAATTGCAGATGCGTATTTTAGTTTACTACGGACAAGGGTTTTATATGACATGAGTTTTAGGGAGGTAGGGGAATTGGAGAAGTTCCGGCGTAGGTAGCCTAGCATGCTGTTAGCGTTGTTAATAATGGCGTTAATATGGAGCGACCAATTTAGAGAGGAAGATATATGAACTCCGAGGTAGCGATATGACGTGACGGCCTCCAGTATGGTATTATTTAGACAATATGCACCTGCAGTAGATGATGTGCGGGAGACACGCAAAACTTTGCATTTAGAAGAATTAAGTTGCATTAACCATAAGTTGCACCATGCAGATATAGAAGATAGATCATTCTGTAGAGCGCACACGTCGTTAGTGTCGTTAATTTCGCGAAAAATTACGCGGTCATCAGCGAATAAGTGTATGTTCGAGGTTACGCAAGAAGGCAGGTCATTAATATAAATAAGAAATAAAAGAGGGCCTAAGACGGATCCCTGTGGCACTCCAGAATGGAGTGCCACAGTGGGCAAGGGAGCTTCAAGAGTTCAAGAAATATTTTTTGTCGGTCTAGAAATAAGCCCGCTGAGATCCTTTCCAGCAGTCTTTTACAAAGAGCTATTCTGCTTTTTTCTTTCGTGGCACAGGAGTACCACTCTGGAGATTGTTAATCGAATCAATAGTATTGGGACCTACTCACTGCATGGAAAAATGTCTCGAAACCTTCCGATTTTGCTTTTGGATGCGCGTCCCGGAAAGGGCACTTTGCCTCACATTAAGTTACGCTGCAAAGAAGCACGCTTTACAGGGGTGCACGCTCTGGAAAGGTTTGCTTTGCGAGCGAGAGAATAACTTATGCTCAGCAGTGCACGAGAGTTGAATACCGGGCTGAGTCGATAAGTCCTGACTTCCATCTGCGTCTATGATAAAACTCGCTTGACGAGTTTTCGTATCACTGTTGAGGTCAACAAATTTTCGAAAACATATTTCACTCTTGTATGCACAGAAGTCAGAAACCCAGATAGGTCAGGTTCCACAATATTACCATTACCAGCGGTGCTGGCAAGTGCTGTCGAGGGCTAGGTCTTGTTATGACCTCCGTGCTTTGTCTCTCTTAGAACAGTGCACTGTAGGGCCTTGTTATTTTATGCTAAAAACAAAGAAAAGAATCAGCAGAAAAACGGTACACAAAAGAGAGACATTCAAGTCCATTACCGGCGTGCTATCCACGTCTCTTGTTTTATACCGTCTTTTCTGTGTTTTTTTTTTATTTGAACACAATTCCTCTCTTCTCATCGGCTTACATTCAGTTCAGATTCCCCCTGTTCCCAAGGGGCAGTATGGTTGATGTTGGAATGGTTTGGCTTATTCGGGTTTAACGTCCCAAAGCGACTGAGGCTATGAGGGACGCCATAGTGAAGGGCTCCGGAAATTTCGACCACCTGGGGTTCTTTACCATGCACTGACATCGCACGGGCCTCTATAATTTCGCCTCCATCAAAACTCAGCCGCAGCGGCCGGGATCGAACCCGCGTCTTTCAGGACAGCAGCTGAGCACCGTAACCACTGAGCCACCGCAGCGGGGTATGTTGGAATGAGTGTTGCGCCGGGTTGACACCAGTTGCGGGCCAGTTTATGCTCGCTAAGGCTGGCTCAAAGGGGGATGCATAACCTGGACACGATGTGCGCGTGTAGCTTTGAAGGGCTCCTGCATCTCTTTACCCTCTCCCTCTTCGCGCTCTGTGTGTCCTCTTTCTACTCTTCCTGACGGCCGCAGCATCGAAGCGGCACAGCGCGCTGATGTTCGGCCTCAGGCGGCAATTAGGTGAGAGTGCAAATGGCGTGGCATTAGTTTCAGGACGCAGAGCGAACTCCTCCTGTTTTCTCTAGGCTTCGTGGCGAGCCAGAGAGTTCTGGCTGGCCAATACCTCCACATCACCATCACTCCTTAGCAGTTTGCGTGCAGCGAAAGAAGTCGTCCTTTTGCGTTCTTTTGCTTATTGTTTCCCTAACCAACAGCATAAGTGCTGATTATTTAACACTCCGTAGCGACACATCCCAGAGGAAAAAAAAAACGACAGAACCGTGTAAAAAATACGACAAAATATTCTGTAGCTTTGTCGTTACGAGTGATTTTTCTGTTTTGCAGTATTGTAGTTTTTTCTATACAAAATTATGATGTTACTCCAAAATTTCATGTTGTTAGTACAAATGTTTGGTAGGAAACATTACATAAAATCTGTTGTGATGACAGAAACTTTCTGTTGTGTTTTTCGACTGCGATGGATGGTGAGGGATGATGTATAAGAGGTCCCTGGATCAATTTAGACCACCGTGGATTCTTTAACGAGCGCTGACATTGCACAGTACACAGAGGTGTTTTTTGTAATTCGCCCGGGAAGGGATCGAACTCGCAACCTTGGCATCAGCAACCGATGCCTTTGAGCGTACGGGGCCAGCAACTGCGAAACTCAGGCAGAAGACCAAGGGAGGTAAAAACAACATGAATCGATACAAGGAGTGAAGATAGCACAATACAAAAAAAGGTACATTGTGATGAAACGATGTAACAAGTGTGTCTTGCATACGGTAATACAGGGGCAGACGTTCACATCACATTACAACGAACTAGAGCAGCGAAGAATAGAAATCTGACATTTGCTATCGTTTTCTGCCGCCAATTCTAAGAAATCGCTTATTTTTTTCACAAAAACGCACCTGACATCAAGAAATGAAGCATCGCATTCACAGCCTGCCTGTTATCTCTTCTTCGATCAGCTCTCTAACAACCTTGTCTTTATCTGTTCCTTCAATCACGCAAGATCTGGCAACATTCGATCGAGTTCAAGACATTTCTTACTTGAGTTTCTTATCATAGTCCTTGTCATAGTTCGACAAGAGTCGGACACAATGTTCTGACAGCTGTCTGTTAAGTCCGTGATCGTATATAAAAAAAAAACAGAATAATGTGAACCCAATTGAGATTCACATCAAAACGTCGCCGTTCCCGCCGTCGCAATCACGCGCCAAAACGTGCTGCGCTCGAAACTCGGCGATGGGTTCCCGATGGGCCTGTTCTTGGGCTTCCGTTATGGCTGTTCAATCATCTCCGGTTCGCAATTTTAATTTGAATGGGCGCGGCCGCCAAAGCGTTTTCCACCCTCGCGCGCATACAGTCGCGGTGCTTAAAAATAAGCGATAAAAAATAATTACGCGTAGTGAGAGAGAACGGGAGAGTGAGGGAGAGAGGCGGGCGAAGCGGCAGCTGTCACACCTCCTCCGTCTGAACGCGCGGAATGAAGTTCGCGTTGAAATATTTGCAATTTCCGCTTCAATCTCGGCGCGCGCCCCCTTTGTTCCTCGAAGCAAGGCGCGCCGCCGAGTTTCCGATCTCTCCCTGTCTCGCCCGAGTGGTTCTTCGCAAGGTCGTTCGATTGCACTCAGTCTCGAGGTCTCGAGCAATTGAACGCCCGCCAGTCCTCGACAGCGCGTCTGTGCCGCGCTTATAAATATCAGCCGGTTTGTTCCTGTAATTCGTTATATTACTATTCGTGGCGGCTATAACCTTGTTCTATGAACTAAAACAGTCATGTACAGTAAGTGCCATACTTAGAGGGAACACTAGAAATGGTTAAACCTGTTCGTAACTCGAGAAGAGTAGGTTTCGGCGCGAAGCAAAAAATAAAAAGAAAAATGAGACGCAGAGGGCTCGAAAGGGGGAACCTGAAGCTACGTTCCAGCTTCGCGGTGAAGCCTACAAAAAAAAAATTCCGACAAAAAAGCCTACAAAAAAAATTACGATAATTCCTCCCGCTACTTTTGAAAGAACAGACACATATAATACAGGACGGCGGCGTTGGGCTGTATAAACATCTTCTCTGTGTACCGGTTTTTGTGTTGATTTTTACAATTCAATACGAACTACCAAAGTACCCAGCAACCCCCCCCCCCCCCCCCCCCCTCAATCGTTTGCCAGCAGCAATGCCTTTATTGCTATAGCTAATTACTGTTTGGGAACCATGCAACGCGACCTATCTGCGTCCTTGATTGACCATCACGCTAGAGGAAAGCAACTTTTAAAATTTTGGCAAAAATATGCTGTCACGAAAATCGCCAAGCGAGTTTGACTGCAGACGCAAACAGAAGTCAAGACCTGTTGTGCCAGCTCTGTATTTTGCGCCTCGCGTACACTATACTGAGCTTCAATGTATTCCTTCATTCGCGTACAAAATCCTCCACAGAAGCGTCTATACTTGTAAAGCGTGCTTCCTCGCAGCCTCGGTCACTATGCGGCAAAGTACTCTTTCCAAAATTTACGGTTGGTTGGTTGGTTTATGGGGTTTAACGTCCCAAAGCGACTAAGGCTATGAGAGACGCCGTAGTGGAGGGCTCCGGAAATTTCGACCACCTGGGGTTCTTTAACGTGCACTGACATCGCACAGTACACGGGCCTCTAGAATTTCTCCTCCAAAGAAATTCAACCGCCGCGGTTGACGGTCAAAGAGGATTCATTTTTGAAACAGCGCAACAAAGACGGGACGTGGAAACTGAGGGGTAAAGACAAACAGGCGCTGACTAACAACTGGGTTTATTGAAAAAAAAACACAAATATATACACACTCAGTGTCCACGTCCCGTCTTTGTTGCGCTGTTTCAAAAATGAATACGTACCAACTTGCCCAAATTTCTGCTTTACTCAAAGTCAAAGAGGAAATTCTTTGTGACACTGTTCAGGCTGATGAGTTAGTTCCAGCATTGTTGATTCGAGAAACAGACTTAACCTTTCACTGCACAGGGCCTAATACTATCGCAAAGGAACAGAGTGATAGCCTAGTGGCATTATACAAAAAACAAAAACATCCAGAAGAATAGCTATGTAAGAGGCTCCAGTGGGAAAGACCTCACCGGGCATCTTCAGTGTTCGATGAGGAAATTAAGTATAGCAGTTGGGACCTTTCTTTATGCACCTGTATTTTTAGAGTAAACAGCTACTAAACAGAGTTTAAAAATTGCGATGACACTTTGGCAACTAAAGTGTTGAGAGGCGAAAGCCGAGGACACTGCTGTGACGGCTTCTGGTGAATGTGATGTCACACCGTTCCCGCGGCTATATCGATACCCATATTTTACATCTTTCGTGGATCTTAAGTGTTAATTACGCTTAACTACACATTTTCCCATCTAATTTGACACAAATCCGACGTTTTTCCAACCATTGTGATAATTTTCACTATGCCGTGACGACTTCTGGTGGATTTGACATCACACCGTTCTCGTGGCTATATCGACGTCTGTGCTATTTCGACGCAATTTTGACATTTTTGCCTACAATTAACCAATTGATCTACAGACATGAAACTTGGATTATAGGCTCATGTTTTCCTCCTCTATCTGAAGCAGCCATTGGTTTTCTTCTATCTCTTTTAGTTCCAGAGTTAAACGCGTGTTACACGCTTTGTTACGGACGACAGTGTGAGCCATTAAAGGCTTTCGCCTTAATAAACAGATCGCTACCCCCTACAGATCGCGCGAACCGACGTCACAGCAGTAGCCCAGTTGGCGAACCAGGATCACAGCGAAAACCTGTATGCTTTTATAATCCGCTCATAGCCACCTGCACTGGCTTCCATAATAGAAGCTATGCACGCGGCTTACCATCACAGCGCCCGTGACGTCAAATGCAGGCAATCCATAGACGAAGCATAGCAGAGATTTCAACATCATCGCTTGTTCTGTGCTGAATAAGAAATGAATCTCTGCCCAGCATGAACAGTTTACGTTATGCGCAGCATAACGTCAAAAGTTCTGCGAAATATTTTGCTTTACCACGCGGACCAAAATACCAGACAGAGCACATGCGAAATTAGCAGACACAGTGTTCAGCATGTAAAAATAATTTTATCTTTGAAGGGTCGGCATAGAATGGCAATATAACCCAGAGCACCATCGACGTTTAAGACAAAAACGCAATGGCTATAAATTTTTGCGTAACAGCCAGCAAATGCCGGGCTTTGGTTTTTCGAAATCTAGTTTAGTTTAGTTTATGGGGTTTAACATCCCAAAGCGACTCAGGCTATGAGAGACGCCGCAGTGAAGGGCTCCGGAAATTTCGACCACCTGGGGTTCTTTAACGTGCACTGACATTGCACAGTACACGGGCCTCTAGAATTTCTTTGGAGGAGAAATTCTAGCCATCGCGGCCGGGATCGAACCCACGTTTTTTGGGTCAGCAGCCGAGCACCATAACCATTGAGCCACCGCGGCGGCTTTTCGATATCTGCTCCAGTCAGTTGGACGCACAAACCGCGATTAGAGGTGACGTTGTATTGGTCTGCAAAGAATTACTGTGCTCAGAATGCATAAATCCATCACAGAATAGCCTGTGCTCGTATTTGGCAGTGTGCTGAATACCTGTAGCTGTGTACACTTGTTTTTAAGAACACTGTTATTTTGTGTGAACGTGAGGATTAGCATATAAGAGAAATTACCAAAGCGTTTCATGTCAAGAAGCACATTTGTCATTTTCTAATGGCTTTCACAGTAATGAGGTAAGGTTTTTCGACGCCATTTAACTAATCTTGTGAGCATATAACAGTGAAAGTAGGTTTCCTTTCGAATAAGAACTTGGTTTCAAGTAAGCGCATGTCTCGTGCTTTTATCTGCTCCTCCTTCCATGGTGGTTTTCAATGAAGCGATTCCAAATCGCCTGACCATTAAACCCGTCCTGCATTCATGTCCTTTAAACGTGGTCCTGTCAAAGAGAAACGGAGAATAACGATGTTCCACATGACTTCCTTGATTATAATCGGTCAGCATCATGATGGAGGGCGGCACTGTTAAACCTAGCTAAAATGGCTAAACCGCTAACTCTTTTAATATGTGAATTAAACAAAGGAGTAGCAGGCAAGCAGCTTTAATGTAGAAACCTTTCCATATAACTAGAAGAAAACATGCACTACAAAAGAATACACTCGTGTGTCCGCTTCTTCGGAAAATATATGGTTGAGCATTGTCCACAAGTACAATGATGCTGTGATAAAACGTTCATGCAGGCTCAACAAAACCACCAGATATATTATGAACAGATGTTCAAAGAATACGTAATTGCAAAAGTGAATTAGAGACTTCAGCCATGAGGGGATTTTTTTTTTTCTAGAGCTAGAGGTTGAGTAGGTGTATTAGCTGGCCGTCTGCTGTTCCGTTGAAAGAAAAAAGCAATTCAAGTAGGTAAGATGGACAGCGCATCTGTAGAAACGTATTTTGTGCAGTTGCTTTGCCAGATTGCTTTAGTCAATGTAAGGTAAAAATTCTCATGCAGTATGCATACCACTTTATAAAGATAACCTTGTACTACAATTTTCTGTTTCAACTTTCTGGTAACTCATGTCACACTGTCTTCCATACAGTGTGTCGGAAAGCAAAACTAGCCACTTCACTGGAGCTTTCCAAAAGCGTATTAGGAGGTGGGTTCAATCATATGCACATGAGGATTAAGAGATTCACCCTGGCCTCTACAATGGCAAAGTCTCAAGGTACTTATTTTCGAGTGTCCAGCTTCCCTCTAGTTCATGCCACAACTTACGTTTCAAAACAAAGTGTGTCAATTCTGTCAAAAAAAAAAAAAGCAAGGAGCCAAAAGTTAAGACATTTTGAAAGGTACCATCTGTGCAGGTGTCATTTTGTTTGATAAAATTCCTACTTTGACCAGTGTGTCGGCTTCCCCGCATGACGCATGAGTACGCCGATCACAACAGCGCCACTACACGGCTTCACCGCGTGGTAACAGTGTCCTGTGGTGGAGAACAGCATGCCAGACCGAAAGCTATCACTGCTTTGGTCAAGGCCGCGTTTTGGTCAACTGAAACCGTCTTAGGCATTCGTTTTCCGATGCTGTCAATCAGCTTGGCCTCGTCAAACATGCGGTACGTCAATGCCATCAAGCACACCAAACACACTGTCAAACGATATATCTTGACTTCATCAAATATGCAAGACGCCGATATGATCAAGCGCACCAAACACACTGTCCAATGATACGAAACCGCGTGCTGCGACCACATTGCCTAAACAGAAAGTAAACTGCACACGGCACCTCAGAAGCATAGGTATAGTGCGCTCACAAAGAGGAGGTTGGAGAAGAGGGAGCTCCAGTGACCTAGGCAACCGTGTCAAGACGCGGCGGGCAGTGCACCAGGCCGTATACTGGAGTTTTGATGAAGATCACCGCATTGGCGTCAAAATTTCATGTTCTGCCCTCCCAAGACTTTGGTTGGAGTGTTACACCTTTTTCTGGATGTCTAGTTCACCTCGCGACCACACAAACGTCTGTCAAAATGGTCACATTCGAAATTTTGTCACGCCACAACCAAGGAGATGACTGGAGAAACACACTGTGCAGGCCACGCTTGAGGCAATAACAGTATTGCGCATATTTCACGTAGTGCTCGTCACAGTGGGTTATGCTCAGTAATCTCAACTTGCCGTGTGGAATCGCTATGTCACAGTTGCACACCACAACAAATCAATATAAGAAGTGGCCGATTAATCAATAAATCAATCAATCAAAGGAAGCTTTCTTTGCTTTTACTTCATAAAAACGAGATAGCGAATACCTAAGTATTCTATGGGAGCTCATAGTTCAGCCCAGTTCCTGTCACTAACAGAGCCATGCATTTTGCCCATTGCAAAGTACTAGAAGCCAGAAAAGGCACTGAAATTCACATGCCGAGGTGGGGACAAAGCAATGTGCACATCTGAAGGCATAAAGTTTCTGCACCGTATCTAAGCTAAGAAGCATTCACTAGTTTTTTAAATTAGGGCCTCGGTTTTATCTGCACTTCAAAAAGGCAAACAGGTCCAGTCCTGATGAGAGTCTGTACTCTAGAATGTAGAATGTAGGTAAGTGCAATGTTATGACGTTATGCAATAGAGTTGTCGCGAGCTAGAAAACTATTACTTGCCTGGTCCCTTTACATTTCATGCGGTACTCTTCATAGAGGTAAAAGACAAGAAAGCACTAAAAAAGCACTCTCAAATGTAAGCTGCAAAATAATTTATTGACACGGAGTGCTCCTCACACAGTGTCAGACTGCTCACAAAACATCACACCGCTCAAAAAACATCACACCGCTCAAAAAACATCACTCTGCTCACAAAACATCACACCGTTCACAAAAAAACCGCACCGTTCACAGAAGAGCAAAATGCACACAGAACACCAAGTGTGACCGCTCAGACAATAAAAGATGGCCTTTGTTCTCCGGGAGCATGTTCAGGTTATCTTGCATTGCTAGTGGAGAGAGCTTCAATGTTGAACAAGCTGAAAAAAAAACAAATCCATGTGCAATATACAGCAGAATCCCGCTGCAAAAAAAACTGACCTCATAGTAAGATGGATAATGTAAAGTGAAACTATGGTACCAACACATCTCCAAAAGACCCTTAAAAATTTTTTATCCACACTAAAGGTACCTTTAATAAAACAAAGATTATACTAAAGCTGATAAAGCTAGTATGCATGTTCAGTTCACACAGGCAACAATTTGCACTTCATGGGGCTTGAAATCAATAAATGAACTGAAATAAAATAAAATACATTCAAGTTACTGAAAGTGATGAAGAAGATTATCACATCTGGTTAAAAGATAAAATGGGTCATCTGCAAACGATTTTTATTCACAAAGAAAATCTACAATCACCGACTATTTCCCTTCAAGTATGACCTTTGTTAATTGAGTTCCGAGTGTTTTCATGAGTCTGTCTTTTTCTGAGCCAAATAATTGTGGAACGCAGCATTGTTCTGATCCCCTGCACTGACAATGGCCATGCATTTTCTCTTCCTCCAACTGACCATCACGTTTTACACCAGACTCTATAAGTGCTACTTACACGCTTTGCACAGTGCCATCATTAACTATATTATGCTATTGACCAAATATTTAGGGGAATCCCCCAAGGTGGAGTAGATTTGTAATAAGGGAGTAATTACTCATTGACGTCCACCCGATCAATTCGCTCTCGCCCTACCATAAGCTTGCCGTCCCGGTTAGCTCAATTGGTAGAGCGACTGCTCCGGTGAAGCGGTGGTCCCGGGTTCGAACCCCGGACCAGGACGAATTTTTCTTTAACTACGTTTCTGTGAAAGCTGTATAGCTTTCCTTTGTGGCCGTATGGCTGCGCTCGGGTGGACATCAATGAGTAATTACTCCCTTATTATATTATGCTATGGACGCATGTGTCACCATGCGCTTAAAGGCACACTGACAACAACTCCATGCCATTATTGCTTTCAGTAAAAATTGGTTTTATGGCTCTTTTTTGCTATGCTGACATTTGTGAGACAGCAAAAGATTGGATTAAGAATCTTCACACCAGTCAATTCAAATTCATGATGTCCTTACTGTCACGGCTGAGTGCGAGACGCCCCGCCAAGAAAGGAAAAGAAGATAGAAACTGCGGCACGCAGCGGACGAAACCGACGTAGCCACGGGGAAAGAGCGAAGCAGACGATGCAAAGTGCGCGCGTTTGCGCGGAAGCAATAATCGTTTACACGGAGACCGAAGAAAACCAGACGGCGTGGGCGCGCGGCTTTGGGGACCGCAAGTGCGTGTGAAACCACGGCCGCGAAGATACATGGGCGCAACGCACCCGCGGGGCGAGGAGGTCGGTATGCCACGGCGTCCCCTCCGTGCGGCCGCCCCGAGGGTAGACAAAGGGACTCGAGTTTTGACGCCGGTGAAGGAAACACGCTTTGAGGCTGCCCTCCCAGGCCGACGCACCCCGGCAACGATCCGGACCGTCGTGACGCTCCTTCGGCTACGCACCGCAGGCCCCGGCGAGGTCTCCTCTAGCGACATTCCTCATCCACCTTAAGTACCGATTGGACTGTTTTCATTATCATTCCTTCGATTGCTACACGGACTCAAAAGACTCTAAGTAGAACTATTTGACGTTGCTCTTAGAAACCACCTGCGTGTGGGAACTCTGCCTGATTTGTGCATGTTCATTTATGTCATGTAACTCTCGGTTTTTTTAGTTTTGTAGTTGTTGTTGACTGTTGTAGTAAACATTGTGTTAGGAGACGTACACCTCACTGGTTTTTTTGACTCACGTCCTAGACAGACAGTGACATAAAATTAATGGCGAGCCTGCCAGGATCCTCATTTGTCACTCTGTCGTAACGTTAATGTCAACACGCTTGTGTTCGTGCTACAACCAGAGAGATGGATCTCCACAAGCTTATGTTGAGAGCCGAAAAGCTCGGGTTCACGAAAGAGGAAACGATGGCTCTTTATGAGGAGGAGAAAACGAGATACAAAGAGGAAAGGGAGTCGGCGCAAAAGCAGGCACTGGAAGCAGAAGAGAGAGCTAAGCGGATGGCAGAACTAGAAGAAAAGAGAATGGCACAGGAGAAAGAAGTGCTTGAGCTCAAGTTACGCCTTGCTAACACTAGCGTGGAAGCGATGCCAGAGGCGACAGGATTTTCGTCAGGTACTGTGGCTCCACGCCCAACAGCTGTTTGTCCAAGAAAGCTGATGGCTCCTTTTGACGATAAGCGTGACGATTTGGATGCCTATTTGCATCGCTTTGAGAGAATAGCAGTAGGACAAGGATGGGATAAGAGCGAGTGGGCAACAGCCTTGAGCCTTTGTTTGGTAGGAGAGGGCTTAACAGTTTTTGGGAGAATGCCCGCATCAGAGTCGACAGACTATGATAAGGTGAAGAAGACACTTCTGCAGAGGTTCCGCTTAACCGCAGAAGGTTTTCGTGAAAGGTTTCGAGGTAGCAAACCTAACGATGCGGAAACAGCCAAGCAGTTCGCATCGAGATTGTCGAACTACTTTGAACGATGGCTGGAAATGGCCGAGGTAGAAAAATCGTACGAGGGGGTGAAAGACCACATGATGGCAGAGCAGTTTTTGTCCTGTTGTCACCCAAGGCTGGCCGTATTTCTAAAAGAGAGGAAGTTGAAGAAAGTGGAAGAATTGACTGAGTACGCAGATCAGTTCATGGAAGCCCAAGGCCATAGAAACCTAAGCAAGGTTAAGGAAGACGTCGGCAGAAGTTCCGATGCAGACGCGGTAAAGCGAGGAGTACAATGTGGCGCATTCAAGCAGCCCCCGAGGTGTTTCCTGTGCAATCGTATTGGACACCGCGCCGCGGATTGTAGGTTTGGAGGAAATAGAGGGCAGACACAATTAATCTGCCAAAACTGCAACAAAAGAGGCCACCGAGCTGAAGAATGCAGATTTCGAACTCAGGAGAAGGCCGCGTGTATCGTGCATCCGAGACAAGATGACACGGGCGCCGAGGAAGACCGAAAGACGGACGCAAAGGCCGAGCGGGAGATACCGGAAAGCAAAACAGCTAAGCACGCAGCTGTCAGAGAGCTACCGATGCCAGTAGTCGAGGGCGAAATTCATGGACAGCGCATCACCGTTCTGAGAGACAGTGGCACAAATACTGTCCTAGTGAGAAGGAGCCTCGTTGAAGAGGAGGAGCTTACTGGTCAGTTGGCGTCAGTCCTACTGGTGGACAGCACGGTTCGCTACCTTCCGGAGGCAATTATTTGCATTTCTACTCCATACTATTCGGGACCTGTGGTAGCAAAATGCTTAGACGAACCGCTGTACAACTTAGTGCTAGGGAATATCAAGGGCGTAAGAAAGGTTGACGACCCAGATGCCAACTGGACCCCCAGTGCGGAACAAGACCCAGGCCTGAGGGAGAGAAGTGAAGAGGAAACACTTGTAAAGACCCGCGTGTACGAAGTTTCGCTCGAGGGAAATGGCAGCTTGGAGCCCGCGGAAGAAAAAAGGGATGAAACACCGATGATTTCGTGAGCTGTACAGACAAGAGCAGGAAAAGCAGCGCAGGGAAAGACATCTAAACTGAAGGTACCTGCGGCGGAGCTGCTGAAGGTGACTCCCGAGAGTGTAGCGCAGGGGCAAAGAGACGACTTGTCACTGGCGGACTGTTTCAAAAAGGTTGGAGAAATTATAAAAAGAAAGAAATGCCGAACGACATTTCAGTTTTTCATACGAGACGGCATTTTATACAGAAACTGTCAGTTCAGCTCAGGAAGAGAAGTGCTGCAGCTAGTGATACCCAAAGAATTGCGACCGGCTGTCATGTGTCTAGGCCATGATTCGATTATGGCTGGTCACCAAGGGGCCAAGAACACGGCAAACAGAATAACAGAAGAATTCTACTGGCCAGGCATTCAAAGTGACGTGAAGCGATATGTCAAATCTTGTGACATATGCCAAAGGACGATACCCAAAGGAAAAGTCGGGAAGGCGCCACTTGGAACTATGCCTACCATTGAAATGCCATTCCAGAGAGTGGCAGTCGATATTATTGGACCCATATCTCCTGCATCTAGGAAAGGAAATCGCTACGTCATCACCCTGGTGGACGTGGCGACAAGATATCCAGATGCCATCGCGCTAAAATCCATTGACACAGTCGAAGTCGCAGAAGCTCTGCTTGAAATGTTTTCGCGGTACGGAGTACCGAAAGAGATGCTCACCGACCGGGGATCAAATTTCACTTCAGACTTAATGAAGGAAATAAGTCGTCTCCTGTCGGTGAAGCAGCTGCTGACGGTGAACCCCAAAAAGTGCGAGGTCGGATTTGAATCGGTATCCTTTCTAGGACACGAGATAGGGATGGGGCGGATAGCGACGAAGCCAGATATCGTAGAAAAAATCCAGGCGGCACCAAGGCCGACAACCAAAAAGCAGGTGCAGTCCTTTTTGGGATTAACTGGATTCTACAGAGAATTCATTCCACATTATGCAGACATAGCTCTCCCACTGGTGGAGACGACAAAGAAAGGGGCACCAAATACAGTAAACTGGAGTGACCGACAGCAGGAAGCATTCAACAAGCTTAAAGAAAGAATGGCGCAACCACCCGTCTTGCTGGCCCCTAATGTAAACAAAGAATTTGTTTTACGCACAGACGCATCACGGACAGCCCTAGGCGCAGTGCTGATGCAGGAGGAAGACGGAATACTTCACCCTGTGGCCTATGCTAGCAAGAAGCTCACTGCATGCGAACAAAACTACTCGACTGTAGAAAAGGAGTGTTTAGCACTTGTGTGGGCAATAAAGAAGTTTCATTTGTACCTGTATGGAACGTATTTCAGGGTGCAAACAGACCACCAGCCCCTACAGTGTTTGACAAAAACCAAATGGTCGAACGGAAGATTGATGAGATGGAGCTTAACACTCCAGGAGTACGAGTTCCATATCGAATACATAAAAGGAAGAGAAAACTTGGGAGCAGACTTCCTTAGTAGGCTGAACTAAAAGTGGCTTTCAGCGTGTTTAGCATGCATACATATCCGCAGGAAAGAAGTATCTATATATGTTCGCGCTTTGCTGTTCTTTGTGTGCATACTGTGTGAACTGTGCGGTTTCTTGTGACTTTTGTGTGTGCGTGTTTGTGCATATTACGCGAGTGAGCAGTTTTCCTTCGTAGGAAAACTCTTAAGTGGGGGGGTACTTGTCACGGCTGAGTGCGAGACGCCCCGCCAAGAAAGGAAAAGAAGATAGAAACTGCGGCACGCAGCGGACGAAACCGACGTAGCCACGGGGAAAGAGCGAAGCAGACGATGCAAAGTGCGCGCGTTTGCGCGGAAGCAATAATCGTTTACACGGAGACCGAAGAAAACCAGACGGCGTGGGCGCGCGGCTTTGGGGACCGCAAGTGCGTGTGAAACCACGGCCGCGAAGATACATGGGCGCAACGCACCCGCGGGGCGAGGAGGTCGGTATGCCACGGCGTCCCCTCCGTGCGGCCGCCCCGAGGGTAGACAAAGGGACTCGAGTTTTGACGCCGGTGAAGGAAACACGCTTTGAGGCTGCCCTCCCAGGCCGACGCACCCCGGCAACGATCCGGACCGTCGTGACGCTCCTTCGGCTACGCACCGCAGGCCCCGGCGAGGTCTCCTCTAGCGACATTCCTCATCCACCTTAAGTACCGATTGGACTGTTTTCATTATCATTCCTTCGATTGCTACACGGACTCAAAAGACTCTAAGTAGAACTATTTGACGTTGCTCTTAGAAACCACCTGCGTGTGGGAACTCTGCCTGATTTGTGCATGTTCATTTATGTCATGTAACTCTCGGTTTTTTTAGTTTTGTAGTTGTTGTTGACTGTTGTAGTAAACATTGTGTTAGGAGACGTACACCTCACTGGTTTTTTTGACTCACGTCCTAGACAGACAGTGACACTTACCAAAAAGGATGAGTTCCCACAGTCCTGAAGTGAATGGCAGCGCAGCATAGCCTCTGAAATCCGCGGCAAAATTGGTGCCAACACATGCATTGTACTTGGGAAATCAGCCGACGAGGGCAACACACGTATTTCGTTTTTTGGTCTTTTCTACTTTATAAAAGCTCCGCTTTCAGTGACAGTGGTCTCTTCGTGATTAGCGCACGGTACCTTATTGACACAGGAGAGGCTTTTGGCCGCAATCAGGCTGATGATGATGATGACCTTATTTTAAGTACTTAGCTCTTGAAAACTCAGACGTGCTCACTTTCCCTTCATTGACCTTCCAAAAAGTGGCGAAGTTTTCCCAAAGCTTTCCTCTATACATGGAGCTCAGTGCATTCAGGTCGGCCTATGAAGTTTGAAAGTGCTTCTGCGTGCTCCTCATTTTATCTGGCCCAGTATCTAACTAGTAAAAAAAAAGCTAGATTACTAGACTGCATCCCGACAGCTATGTCATCACCAACAACCACAATAGGAAAGGTACTATTATAGTAAAGATCTTTGGTGGTCTGAGCAATTTACAGCAAGATTCTACTGTAGTATGATACGATCAAGAAGCACAGATCTTGTGTGTCGATTTGTATAATGTTTGTGCACTGATCATGTTTTCCCCAAACGATCAGCCTTGAATGAAGTAACTGCTTAAACCGTACAGAGCAAGATATCAATACCGTCAAAGCACAATGAAAGGTGCCTATGCAGCCTCATGCATTCTGAAAAAGTCGCAACCGGCACAGACTTACGGAAGAGGGACACACATGTGAAACTGAGCTTAGCTGAAAGAGGCACGAGCACTGAATGTGGCTCACAACACGCCTGCATGAATGCTAAAAACTTTCCTCCAAGCTGAGTGTCATTTTCCGACTTTTAGGCGGCGTCCTGTCCCATGTTACAAGACAGGTAGAAGAAAATGACTATGGAAATGCAGGCACTCCTTTGATAAGCTCTCATATATAGAGTCGCTAACCATCTTGACAAAAGTGAGCATGATGTATGTTCGGTTACAAAGAGCAGGACAACCAGTTAGTGGAACTGGTCACCACTTATGGTACTGGTAGCTGGTTCTCCACTTCACAAAGCTAAAGTATTTTTCAACAAATTCAGCCCCCGAGAAATTCTTTCACAATTCTTCAGTCAAAGCAACATTAACTCTCTCGTCACATGAGAGGTTTTTTTCTCGTAAGTAATAGTACTGTAGAATACCACGACAGTGAGTACTGCAGTACATAAAATCCAGGAATTGTACAGTCATGCATTTGTGCCATATGGCTAGCACTTAAGGGGGGACACTACCCTAAACAGTGAACTTTTGAGCCACTTGCTCGATTTCATTGAAATTTGTGGGGCTAGTTTATGTTACTGGTGGGACCACCTCTGCCAAATTTAGTTCTTCTAGAATAAGTATGAAGCAGATTATGCAACCTTTGTGCCAAGGATGACTGTGCTTGCTTAGGAAAACTGTTGTTCGAAAAATAAGGGTAATTTTCCCAATTTTTTGTTTTGTGGCATTGGGAATGTCCAGAGCACACAACTGTGGAATTATTTTGCTTAGTTCTCCTATATTTTGAAAGAATGACACCATGTAAAGAATGACATTGGATTTTAATTTTGCATCAATTTTTTTGAAGTCATTTTCTAGTGTGAAAAAAAGGAAAAAAATAGACAAACTGAGTGCACAATTGTGTTCCTCATAAAATTTCACTCCAGAAAACCTGCTAAAATACCAATATTATCAAGTAATATTGGAATGATAGTTTTTCTAAGCTGACAGTTCACTGGAGAAACAGGAGATGAGAAAAATAGACTCACATGATTGAAAATCATCCCATTTTATTTTAAGTACTACAGTGTTCAACACAAGCCCCAAGCTGATTAATAAAATTTGGCAGAGGTGGTCCCAGCAGTGATATTCGCAAGTTTCAATGAAATTGAGCAAGCGGTTCAAAGTTCACTTTTTAGGGTAGTGTCCTCCCTTAATGGTGGCAAACCGTTCACTACAACAAGCTAATTATAATTAGACTCAGGCAGACCTGTAAGGTACCAGACGTCACATTTGGCTAAAAAAGAAAACATAGCAGGGTTACAGAGAATGTTCACTTCAGTGACCCTCAGCAGGTGCAATGTGGTACAGCAAAAAAAAGAGCTCCCAATGAAAAGATAAACAGAAAAGTTTTGTGCAATTGTGTTTCAACAATAGATGTGAGCTATTAAGCTGCTTACCTGTCGCTCACCTTAACACAGTTCGTTACATGCTGTGACCATATTTTCAGCTAGAATAACATTACCTCTTGTTTGTTCTCTTTCCACTGATAACCTAATCACTTAGTAAGCTAATCAATTTATGCTATAAGCTCAAGTGGCTAAAACTGGCAAATTGATATTAGTTTTCTAATACTAGCACTGCACATCGAAACCACACTTACACAGTGGTTCCCAGATGGCACTGAGTGCACTGTGAGTGGTCACTGCGGTTTTGGTATGTGGCTGCCAGCTCCCACACACTCCAGGAGTACACTGCTGCCATCCTGTGGGGTTGTTGTAAATTTGGCCTGCCAGAACAGAGGGAAAAGAATGCAATGACAGCACTACCTATGTACTCATTAAGCCCCCACAGCACCAATAAAATAAGTCGAGAAATGCAAATGAAAGGCATGGTCTTATCCATGCCACAACAGATAAGACAGAACACAATAGCAGAGAAAAAAATTACAAGCTATAAAATACAGCACGACTGCTTTTATTTACATCGAAAATGAGCTTTTATACACATTCACTGTTTATGGCTCATGTGCGTTGTCTAGAAGGAACCAAATCGATAGATTACTACACAGAATTTCCGCAAACATTTTGTATGGCACGTCTAAGGAGACCTTAGATAGTGCTGAAAGAATGATTGCAGCTGATGTGTACTTCATTCAAGATTTATTTACACATGTAGTAATTAGTAGAAACTACTTCTCTAATAACTTTAAGCTTCCTGTGAACAAACCTAAAATACTAAGAAAAGTAGAGCCGTTTAAGCTTCCAAAGATATATACACACTATGGAAAAAGGTGCCGAATGTTCTACATCCCCTTCCTTTTTAACCAGCTTCCAACAAAAATACTATAATTGCAGACTATCAAAGAAGTCAAATCACAAGTAAAATCCTGGCTAGTTACGTCTAGAACCTTAAAAACGGTACTCTGACATCATGGCTCGAAACACTCTGAAGGTCTTGTTGATATGTGTTATGAAGCACGGTTGCTTTTTTTTGTTGTTGTTGTTGCATCCTCATAATCTATGTATTTAACCTACTTTTTCAGTGTGTACAAGTGTGATTGTTGTTCCTATCAATATATGTTTTTTTTTCTTTTTTTTTCTCTCTTTTATATTGCAAACCATGTAATTTTGTCTGTACTGAGTCTGCACTTTGTTTGATTGCCGTGGCCCGCCCACAAGCGCCCTATCTTGCACTTCCGCGGGCACATATACTTCCATGTGTAAATATGACAAAATAAATATGTACGTATATGTATGTATATTTCCTACAAACTTGTATGGTTCAGTGCTACCTGTCACAGTGGTACACTGTGGCGAAAGTCAGGAAGCAACCAGATTTGCCCTTCTTTCTGTTATGCAGACATTGCACAAAATATGCTGTGAAATCAGCCAACGTGTTTTAGGGAGCTAGTGCTGTAATATTAAGGACTGTCTAATACTCAACGCCACTAGGTATCATCAAGTGGGAACTTGTGACCAGAGAGACGCCAACTACCTTCTCCATTCTTAAAGGTGCACTGAAGAGGAATCTGAACTCGTCTTTTTGCCGCGGGAAATCAATCTGCACGTTCCGAGCATTC
This sequence comes from Amblyomma mixtum, assembly GCF_055824585.1. Taxonomy (NCBI): domain Eukaryota; kingdom Metazoa; phylum Arthropoda; class Arachnida; order Ixodida; family Ixodidae; genus Amblyomma; species Amblyomma mixtum. Next base: position 35,976,117 of record NC_143012.1, on the reverse strand, counting down.
TTAGAAACTTCGATTTATTGCCCTGTGTGGCCGATTTCCCTAATTAAATCGAATTAACGTCCGGCTCCCGCCCTTTTTTTTTTAATTCTCCCTCGTACGGTGGGCGGAGTCGACCAACGCATGGAGCGCCTTTCACCCAGTCCCGTGGCGGCTTGCCACTCTACCATTGGCGGAGCAATACGTAGTAGTCCGTAGAAGCAAATAGTCCGCATGTATTTTTATTTGTGCGGGCTTATTTTGTGGCTATATTATCTGCAAATGAAACTATTTATTCACGGAAACCTGAAAAACAAAATGAAGCGAAAGCAAAGCCTCCACGGAGCTGGCTGAAGGGCACTCCACGCGTTGGTCGACTCCGCCCACCGTACGAGGGAGAATTAAAAAAAAAAGGCGGGAGCCGGACGTTAATTCGATTTAATTAGGAAAATCAAACACGCAGGGCAATAAATCGAAGTTTCTAAGAATGCTCGGAATGTGCAGATTGAGTTCCCGCGGCAAAAAGACGAGTTCAGATTCCTCTTCAGTGCACCTTTAAGCATGCACAAAGCACTCCCCAATCCAATATCGAAGCCAAACATAACCTGTTGATTTTATCTTGCTTGTGATTATTTACTTCCTCTACATTCGTGGCTTTCATTTGTGAATGGTTTGAAGGAAACGGACGGACAAACGAACGCATGAATGAACTCTATCAGCCAATTTTTAAGAGCAAGATATGCAAGTTCTGTCCCTAGCTTTATAACTGTGGCCAGTGTTATGGCAAAATATACCTTGCCAGTCATGATGAACTGCACATTTCATAATGAAACTTTCAGGTAAACAGTGAGGCCTGCTATCACAAAAGAAACAAAACAGTGGCAAGGGTAGAGTTATGTGCTCTTCAATCAATCAATCAATCAATCAAACGTTTTTATTTTCATCACAAATTGATGAGGATTGGTTCAGGCAAAAAAGTGGAAACAACTTCCACTTGAAACAGCCTGAACCCTCCCTGTACATGACTTGCAGCACGTGTACAAAACAAAACAAAAAAAAAGAACACGAATAAGATTTGCGTGTCAAATAAAGCGCAAAACATTTGGCACTTAAGCTGTACATTCTAGTAATTCAAAAAACATGTCAAGCAAAGCGGTCACTAGATCTCAAATATACAAAAAAAAAAAGTGCGTCAAGTGATCAAAATGCGGTCTCAGGCACAAACAACATAAATAACATTTAGCGCCCATATTTAGCGCCTACAGACTACTGCCATAATGAAAGAAGTACTGTAAAACACCTTTAATCCAGGCTTTAAGGGACTGGTAAAATTTTTTGAATTATCCAGAGGTTGAATTATCGAATGGGCAGCCAAAAACTGCCGTAAACCGTCGCATCAAAGCAAATGTGTTTGATGAAAACCTAGGTCACGGTTGACGGCTGCTCCAATGAAAACAGCACGGCTACAGCAAATTTTCATAGTTCCTTCGAATGCTTTACTCCGTGCACAATGTTGGGAATGTCGAGAACTGCTCCAGCTTAGCGAGCGCCATTCGGATGATCACCCTCAGTTCTGGTCACACCTTAACACACTGCCATATTACCCGAGCTATGTCTGAATTGCCTCCGACGTTGGCTGGGATCACTCCAACAGTCCAAATTATTCAAATTTACTCATTAGGTGGGACAGAATTAATGAGGTTTTACTGTAGCTATATTTAACATCTACCCGAGTGCAACTGATGACAGAGCAATGCTAAATAGCTTCTTCAGTTTTTCGTAAGTATGAACTAATGGCCATCCCTACTTCCCTGCCCCAGACTTTGGTCTCGTGACAGGTAAAGCTATGTACGAGGGGGTACCCAAAAGAAACCGGACTTATTTTTGTTTGAACTTATTTGTTCACATTTTAAGCACAGACCTTCAATCTCCTTCAAAGTATTCCCCACTTGCAATGATACGCTTGTCGAATCTTTCATTCCATTTTTCAAAACATTGTTTAAATTCATCTTTTGTGATGCTTGACAGTGCCTCCGTCGTTTTTTTCTTCACCTCTGCAACATCAGCGAAACGCTTTCCATTCACCTATTTTTTTCATTCTAGGAAACAAAGAAAGTAGCACGGGGCAAGGTCGGGAGAGTATGAGGGTTGAGGAATAGGGGTCATGCCATTTTTGGTCCAAAATTGTCGTAGAGACAGGGCTGTGTGAGCAGGGGCATTGCCATGATGGAAAAACCAGTCACCCGACCGCCACAAATCTGGCCGCTTCCACCGCACACTGTTGCCCAATCTTTTCAAAACATCCAAGTAGAAAGCCTGGCTAACTATCTGACCCTGCGGAACAAATTCTCAATGCACGACTCCTCTCGCGTCGAAAAAATAAATCAGCATTGTTTTGAGGTTTGGTTTCACCTGACGAGCTTTCTTGCGGTGAGGTGAATTTGAAGTTTTCCATTGGCATGATTGTTGCTTTGATTCAGGATTCGATTCAGGAACACTTGAGTTGTCCCCATAGCATCGTCCTTGTACGTCTTTCTTAATATTTCAAGAGTTTCCATTCAACTTTTTCCGAGCAAAAATCAGAATTTCACCGGCGCACGCTGTTCACGAAAATCAGCCATTGCAAAAACGACGTTCACACAAAACAGTCGTCACTCTAAAACTCTGCCTAAACTAGTCTGACCTCCTTCAACGACGGCACTCGGCTTACTGACTCAGGAATGTTCGTTCTATGCGTTCCTAGTGGAAAAACGCGGTACCACAGAAGCATTGCCGACCAAAAAATTTAGTCCGGTTTCTTTTGGGTACCCCCTCGTACTAGTTTTATTGCCACCAGCTTATACTCTGTCACACTTGAAAATTTAATATTTTCTGAAGCGGAAGAAATTCAATATCAAAAGCCATTTACCTTGTTTTGGCATTACACACACAGCAAAAAATCAAGTCATTCGAGTGATGGCAAAGTCAATCAGAGGTCAAGATTGACCGAAAAAGCAAAGTACTACACATGCAAAGTGATTGAAGCTTTGCAAGGCCATTTTGCAAAGCCATACTGCAAGGCCATTTTTATTGCAATTGATGAGTTTTAATCCAGTTTCGCTCAAGGTTTCACATCCCTACTTCGGTACATATCCATCGTAAGTCAGGACATCACAGGCATAACACAAATCTGATAATTGCAAGCATGTCTGAGTAGGATGACACACGAAGTGGCACCAAAAGAAATAACAACCATCTTGGACAGCCTGCACTACAGAAAGCTTTTAGCTAAAGCTAACAAGAGTGCTACAAAATGCTTGAAATGGTAGGAAATTTTCTTCATGGCATGCATTTCTTTCATTGCGTGGCGTTTGTTTTTGCTTCTGTCCAGACATGCAGAGTAAACACTCAGTTTGACAATGAATGAGAATGTTATTCGAGTTCGACCCTAATGACAAAGAATAATCTCGCACAGCAGCCAGCAAATGACGTTAGATGCTACCTCATTCAAATAAATGACATTAAAGGTGCACTGAAGAGGAATCTGAACTTGTCTTTTTGCTGCGGGAACTCGATCTACACGTTCCTAGGATTCTTAGAAACTGCGACTTATTGCCCTGTGTGGCCGATTTCCCTAATTAAATCGAATTAACGTCCGGCTCCCGCCCTTTTTTTTTAATTCTGCCTCGTACGGTGGGCGGAGTCGACCAACGCGTGGAGTGCCTTTCTCATAGCCCTGACAGCTTTAGCATTGTTTACTTAATACTACGACTCAAAACCCAAGTACTACACAAAACTAAACTATTTAAATAAGCACTTTCACTCTTCAGTATTCATCATAAGTGGCCCACAATGGCCAAAAAAATATTTTCCGATAACCTTTTCTGCTAATAAGGGAGTAATTACTCATTGACGTCCACCTTGGGGGATTCCCCTAAACATTTGTTCAACACTGTTCCCACTTCGAGTTATTGATCAATTCGCTCTCGCCCTACCATAAGCTTGCCGTCCCGGTTAGCTCAATTGGTAGAGCGACTGCTCCGGTGAAGCGGTGGTCCCGGGTTCGATTCCCGGACCAGGACGAATTTTTCTTTACTACGAAGTTTCTGAGAAAGCTGTATAGCTTTCCTTTGTAGCCGTATGGCTGCGCTCGGGTGGACGTCAATGAGTAATTACTCCCTTATTACAAATCTACCCCACCTTGGGGGATTCCCCTAAACATTTGTTCAACACTGTTCCCACTTCGAGTTATTGATCAATTCGCTCTCGCCCTACCATAAGCTTGCCGTCCCGGTTAGCTCAATTGGTAGAGCGACTGCTCCGGTGAAGCGGTGGTCCCGGGTTCGATTCCCGGACCAGGACGAATTTTTCTTTAACTACGAAGTTTCTGAGAAAGCTGTATAGCTTTCCTTTGTAGCCGTATGGCTGCGCTCGGGTGGACGTCAATGAGTAATTACTCCCTTATTACAAATCTACCCCACCTTGGGGGATTCCCCTAAACATTTGTTCAACACTGTTCCCACTTCGAGTTATTGATCAATTCGCTCTCGCCCTACCATAAGCTTGCCGTCCCGGATAGCTCAATTGGTAGAGCGACTGCTCCGGTGAAGCGGTGGTCCCGGGTTCGATTCCCGGACCAGGACGAATTTTTCTTTAACTACGAAGTTTCTGAGAAAGCTGTATAGCTTTCCTTTGTAGCCGTATGGCTGCGCTCGGGTGGACGTCAATGAGTAATTACTCCCTTATTACAAATCTACCCCACCTTGGGGGATTCCCCTAAACATTTGTTCAACACTGTTCCCACTTCGAGTTATTGATCAATTCGCTCTCGCCCTACCATAAGCTTGCCGTCCCGGTTAGCTCAATTGGTAGAGCGACTGCTCCGGTGAAGCGGTGGTCCCGGGTTCGATTCCCGGACCAGGACGAATTTTTCTTTAACTACGAAGTTTCTGAGAAAGCTGTATAGCTTTCCTTTGTAGCCGTATGGCTGCGCTCGGGTGGACGTCAATGAGTAATTACTCCCTTATTACAAATCTACCCCACCTTGGGGGATTCCCCTAAACATTTGGTCAACCTTTTCTGCTGATAGCAAAGGGAGAGCCGGCTTACCTGTGTTAGCTGATGGGCAACGTATATTGCAGTCTCAGTGTGCAATGTGATCGGCCCACATAGGACTTTAGATGATCCATTTGCAAGCGCCATGAATACAACCAACTGCAATGGTGAACAGAGCAATGCCAGAGAAAGGACACAGTAATTTATCCCATATGTTGTGCAACACATATCAAAGAAAATCTTGTCCACTCAGAACAAAGCAGCAGCATCGAAAGCACAAATGGACCTTTCTGCAAAGGCGTCTTGCATGTGTTCCAGGCCCTCACATCCGTCTTTTTGCATTGTGAAGACTGCGGAGGAGTTCACCGCGCTTGTTTTTCAGTAACTAGCATTTCCGCGACAAGCAGCATGACGAACTGCGAGACAGTAATTAGGCGCAGTGCCAGTATCTTCATGGCCCGCAGAGATACACACATGGTTTTGTCAAACACTGGCCTCAAGCGAGACGACATAGTCAGGTTTGCCCGCGTCCTTGAGAATGGTAATAAAAAGATGAGGTGCGGCACTCACAAAGTGCAACGTGACAGATGTGGTCAAAGATGAGTTACGTCTATCTGCTCTTGTTCAGACGAAGCCAGCACTGCTTTTAACTACAATAGACTCCCGTTAAGACGAACTCGCTTAAGATGAACCCTTGGTTAAGATGAACAGTGGTGGTCATTTGTTTGGTTTCCCATAGAGTCAATGCAAAAAAAATCTGCTTAAGATGTACACTGCACACGTGCTAATTGGTTAAGATGAACTTTCACGACCAGCCATGCCCAAGCCATGCAGCTTTACTCGACCATTCGAGCAGTATTTCAGCGGAAGGAAAGAAAAAAAAGCTAAAAAATTGAAAGCTTTTTTGCACCGCCAACGATCCATGCGACGCGGGGAGGCACAGAGACCTAACCACATCTCCGTTGAAAGGGCGATTCTGTGAAAGCAGAACTGTCGCTGCTCCTCCCCTGTGAGGGCACTGAAGGATTTCTTGGAAGGTTAAGTGATATGCCTACGCTTGTAGCAAGCAGACAATTTTCTCGACAGACACAAAAAAAAATAACAGACTGGGCAACACTCAACAGTGCAACTAGTAGTGCAATAAATGCTTATGTTGCAACTATTTTTTTCCTAAAAGACTATTTCATGGCTTTGTTCACATATACGAAGTATTTGGACACACACTGCATGCTCGAACATCATTTTAAGAAGCACTCCTAATTAGACGAACTTCTGATAAGATGAACAGTCTTCATGGTCCCTTGGAGTTCGTCTTGAAGGGAGTCTACTGTATTGCCCTAATAGAAGCCCACTCTGTCATTTTAAAGAAATTTTTGCAGAAAAGATATAAGGGTGCAAAGCCAGACCAACCTGGCAAGCTTGTTTTGCCTGGCGGCCACTAGAGGAGTGAGCGCACTACTAGAAAAAGGTAAGTTTTAATTTTAATCCCAAATGACTCCACTAACAGTACCGTGACAGTGCGCAAATGTTGACAATGCCCAAGATGGCAATGTATTAGCGACTTTCACAACCTAGAGGGAATGCCACAAGCAATCTAGTATGGCGGCGTTACGGAGGACTCCTCCTCTGGCCGGCCTGGGTCGAATCACACTTGTTTTAAAATTTCCAATAAACTAGCTCCTGTTTGTTAATGGTGGCAACCTCGTATGAGCCAATCTTCCTTGGGAGTAGAAAGGAATAAACAAGAGGTAGGGAAGAAATCACTGTCTCGCGACTGAAAATGGTTGGCATCAAAGCGAAGTGCTACATGGCCCACGCGTTCTTCGCAGATAATGTAAATCATTTACATCGACAGTGAAGATGCTTGCACAACGCACAAATAACAAAATTAGAAGCGCAGTTTCCTGCGCTTGGTACTACAGGTAAGCATGAGCTAGCGACTGTCATGCTGCTCGTGCAGAAATGAAGCTAGAAAAGTTTGCCATAATCGGACACAGCCCAAGAACAAAGCGGCAAATGCCCCTCAAAGGAGACCCTCAAGCGGCGTGGACCGATTTTCACGATGCCACAGTTAATTTGATTAAAGGTGCACTGAAGAGGAATCTGAACTCGTCTTTTTGCCGCAGGAACTCAATCTGCACGTTCCGAGCATTCTTAGAAACTTCGATTTACTGCCCTATGTGGCCGATTTTCCTAATTAAATCGAATTAACGCCCGGCTCCCGCCTTTTCTTTTGAATTCTGCCTCGTACGGTGGGCAGAGTCGACCAACGCGGGGAGTGCCTTTCACCCAGTCCCGTGGCGGCTTGCCGCTCTGCCATCGGCGGAGTAATACGTAGTAGTCCATAGAAGCAAATAGTCCGCGCGTATTTTTATTTCTGCAGGCTTATTTTGCGGATATATTAACTGCAAATGAAACTATTTATTCGCGGAAACCTAAAAAACAAAGTGAAGCGAAAGCAAAGCCTCCACGGAGCTGGCTGAAAGGCACTCCCCGCGTTGGTCGACTCCGCCCACCGTACGAGGCAGAATTAAAAAAAAAAAGCCGGGAGCTGCACGTTAATTCGGTTTACTTAGGGAAATCAGCCACACAGGGCAATAAGTCGCAGTTTGTCGGAATGCTAGGAACGTGTAGATCGAGTTCCTGCGGCAAAAAGACGAGTTCAGATTCCTCTTCAGTGCACCTTTAAGCCATGGTTATTCCCCATTCATCTACCACACCCCACAGTTTCCAGGTAACAGGTCCAAGGGGATCAGTCAATGGGGAGAATCGGTCAAGGCTGTTTGGCTAGTAAGAGGCTACCACTATTCATGAACAAGCGCAAATTTATCAAGAAAATGTAAAACAAGCGGGTTACTACCTAGGCCGACCCCAGATGTTGGTTAAATTCAGGTGCCCTTTCTAGGTCGTGAAAATCACTAATACCAGTGGGAATCGAGGACAACGGCGTCGCCTTTTTTTTGCGCACTATTTTCACAAAGGCTTTAACCGTGCCTCTAATCTCAGCGTATTAACAGTGGATGGGAGGCATGTAAAGAATGTAAGGCTGCTATGAAGACTCTGTTCATTTTATTCTATTCAACTGTTATCATCTGCCTGCCTGACAGCCTACAAAAGGGTGGAAATTTGGGTGAGCTGGTAAGGATCCGTAGTGTGGTAGCACACACAAGATGGACACATAGAAGAAGAAAGGACAGGACAAAGTGCTCACGATCAACTTAGCAAATATTATTGAATGCACACAATATATATGAAAAGTGTTAGATGTGCAGTATGCTTTGACTGACAGCCTGGGGGCAATAACGAAGAGCAAAAGGAATCAGAAAGGAATGGAATACGAATTAAATAATATCACCCCATGCCCATTTCTATGGATAACACAATGGCACATCACCATACACACTCATACCGTAATAGGAACTATCATTACAGAGAAAGTCCGCACAAAACTCTTTGCACTTGAAATATGTTTGCCAACAAATAAGCCTTTCTAGACCAGGAAAATCATTTCTTTAGAAATACTCGCTTAGCCTCCAATAAGAACTGCACTGTCTTGGCCCTGCAAGTGTTCCAATACAGCAGGAAAACTTTCTTCCCATACTCTCTGCATTGATGTCACCAGAAAAATCGCACAACACTTAGCGGCTGTTATATCTCGTTCGCGCGAAAAAGTTAATTTAAAACTTTTAATAGAAAAACTGTAACAACAACTGAATGTGCCAGCAAAGCACTCTCAAAGGAGCAAATGACATGGTTCTGCGCATGCTGATCCTTTTTAAAGGGACAGTGAGGAGAGCTCTATTAATATTTTTTTTTATAGCAAAATCCGATAGTTCGGCCTTTCATGGCTTTGTTGCCACTTGGCCAGCAGCGAAAGATGCATTTATTTCTAAGAATTTTGGATTCGAAGTAGAAAAAGTTTTTCCCGCTGCTCTGATTCAAACTTGGGATTCTCCTATGACGACACAGGACTAAGTGACGAGAAACATGACGTGCGCATGACGTACCGCAGACTCAGTGATTTCTGGCAGCCAGCAGTGCGGCCCAGCAGCAGCCGAAAAGAAAGCTACCGCCGGCCGCACGTTGAAGGCATCTATCGGCTATTGCGGCTGTCACTTCGTTTACGTTTGCACCGGCGTTTTGCCAGCGTTACAATGGACCCCGTTCTCGAAGTCGTCAACGAAGTTCTCGCAAATAGACATCTTTAGCATACCGTGTACCTTGTCACCGTTAGCGGAATACCGGGAGCCCGCCTACCGCGCTGAGCAGGCACTGATTGGTCCCGACGCTGCAGGAGCGCGCGTAGCTGTCGGGTACGTGGCGCCATCTGGCGACGTCAAGGAGATTTGCGCATGCATTTGCTGCGCCTCAGTGATTTGTGACATCTCGGGTCCTAGAGTTGCTAGAACCATTGGTTCTAGCAACACTGCTTTGTCCTATGACGTCATCATGCTTGTACTTGCGAGTTTAAAGGGACACTGAGGAGAAATTGAAGTTGGCTTGTATTGACAGAATACCAGCTCCTGATTACAAAAACGCCACTCATACTGACAACAAAGCTCCTGTAACGTAGAAAAGAGCAAGAACCAAAATACAGGTATCGCCGCCACAGGCCAAACTCGCAAGTACAAGCGTGATGAGATCATAGGCCAAAACAGTGTTGCTAGAACCAATGGTTCTAGCAACACCAGGAACCGAGAAACCATGCATCACTGAGGCGCAGCAAATGCATGCGCAAATCTCCTTGACGTCGCCAGATGGCGCCACGTGCCCGGCTGCTACGCGCGCTCCTGAAGCATCGGGACAAATCAGCGCCTGTTTTCCGGCAGTAGGCGAGCTCCCGGTATTCCGCTAGTGGTAACAAGGTACACGGTATGCTAAAGGTGTCTATTTGCGAGAACTTCGTTGACGACTTCGAGAACGAGATCCATCGTAACGCTGGCAAAACGCCAGTGCAAACGTAATCGAAGTGACTGTAGCGACGGCCGCAATAGCCGATAGATGCCTTCAACGTGCGGCCGGTGGTAGCTTTCTTTTCGGCTGCTGCTAGGCTGCACTGCTGGCCGTCAGAAATCACGGAGTCTGCGTTACGTCATGTTTCACGTCACTTAGTCCTGTGTCGTCATAAGAGAATCCCAAGTTTGAATCAGAGCGGCGGGAAAAAACTTTTTCAACTTCGAATCCAAAATTCTTAGAAATAAATGCATCTTTCGCTGCCGGCCAAGTGGCAACAAAGCCACGAAATGCCGAACTATCGGATTTTGCTATAAAAAAAATATTAATAGTGCTCTCCTCACTGTCCCTTTAAGACTAGTTCGCAGCGCCAGCACAGCGTAGCATGGATTTCGTGGAAATTATAAATCTCCCACTGAAGTCGATTCCCCTCCCTCTAACTTAGGTTGCCCGCTCTGCAGCTGCAACGTGTAGCATACCTGATCTTGGAGGTGCTTGTCAACACAAGAGTTGTGCTCCAGTTCCTGCAGAAGCTCTTGGGCTGCCGCTTCTCCGACATCCTCTGCCATCACATCTGCACGGGGAATGTGCATGACCATCAGAACACGCTGCCGGCAGACGTGCATCTTTCACCCATAACTGGGCCTGCGATTCACAGTTTTAGCTGAAAAGCACCGGTAAACATCGACTGGTAAATTATTTTGAGCTTGGCTTAATCTAAAAAAAAACGTAGGTATCTGGGCCCTCTTCCTCTTTACACAAGCTGCCTTTCTGCAAGTAGTACTTCCTCCCCAAGCAGCACATGTAAAAAAAAAAAAGAAAAAGAAACCTAGTCGTACGTCTCTTTGCTTAGCCTTGTCTGATGGCTTAAAGAGACTGAGGATGGACTGAAGTTGGCCTCAGTCAATAGATTACTGCGTTCTAGAGACAAAGTGCCTCACTAAGGATACAGCTTTTATAGGCTAGAAAAAGTTAACAAAAAATTCGCTGCACCTTAGCTTGGTTAAGCCCGGTAATTGTGAAAGCAATATCCGTACCAACGCCATGGTACAGCTGGCAGGGTAGCTGGTGGTGGTGCTTGTGGTTAGACTTGGGGTGGTGCATCGGTTATACAATCCAGTGCAATCCAATCAAATCAAATCCAAACCAATCCCATCCAATCAAATCCTAACCAATCCAATGCAATCCACTCCAATGCAATCCAATCAAATCCACTCCAATCCAATGTAATATAATCCAAATCAATCCAATCCACTCCAATCCACTGCAATCCATTCCACTCCAATCCAATGTAATGTAATCCAAACCAATCCAATTAAATCCAATACAATCCAATGCGATCCAATCCACTCCAATCCAATGCAATCCAAACCAATGCAATCCAATGTAATGTAATCTAATCTGATCTAATTTAATCTAATCCAATCCAAAACAATCCAATACAGTCCAGTCCAATCCAGCCCCATCCAATCTAATCTAATCAAACGTAATGCAATCAAGGTAAAATGAAGGTCAATGGTGGTCACCGCCGCGGCATGATGGTGGCCACCGGCCGCAGCACGATGGTGGTCACCGGCCGCGGCACGGCAACGGCGTGAAAGTGCAAGTAGTATTGCTTTCGCAATAAAATTGACGGACGATTACAATAGTCGGTTACATGCCACCGCTGGCAGGGGATGTGTTACGCTGCTAGCCACTCTTCGGGATCTTCCCGTGACAGCCGCTTTCCAAGCAGCATTTCGCACTACTGCTAGGGCAACCAGTTACACCAACAATGCCGACGATTACACCGACGCCATTTGAGCCATGGAGCCACTAAGGAGGATCACTTATATTCATTTGGCTCAATGACTGTTCAATAAATAAAATTAAAAACCTCAGCCTGAACGCTCTGCCACTTCTCCAGGCAATAATTAAAATTTATGTCAACTTTCCTGATACTGAAGATACTACTTATTAAGAGAAGCAGTAGAACTTTCAAACAAAGAACTAGCACTAGCATTTCCACAGAATATCTTAAGAATGTTTATATTGTCACGTGCTTCCACAGAACCTCGATGGAAGAAGCAGAAGATGGACTGACCAGCAGGGAGAAAGGAAGAAAAAGAGCTGAAGGACTCTGGTAGGCTTCCTGCTTCCATCCTGCTCCGACCGATCCCCTCTGTGAATAAACTCCCCTGCGTGCTAAGCACGTAATAGTTTCGACGGAAGAAGCAGAAGATGGACTGACCAGCAGGGAGAAAGGAAGAAAAAGAGCTGAAGGACTCTGGTAGGCTTCCTGCTGGTCAGTCCATCTTCTGCTTCTTCCGTCGAAGTTCTGTGGAAGCACGTGACAATATGTTTATATTATAGTTTACTTTACTCCACTTTTACGAATTTTTATGGTTTGAGATAGGGCTGAGTGGACGCACATACAACTGCACACTTCTCTGTTTTGAGCACACTGTTTTTGTAGAAATCCAAAGCTTTACCACAATGCTTTTCAGTCACATTTTTCAAAATATTTTAACAGTACTAACGTCTTCAGAGTATTTTTCAGTTTTTCTTAATGTTCTGTGCTACTTGGTAAATACACAGCTGACAACAATTCCAACTCACTTCGTTTCCCCAATGCACTTGCAGCCCGTATCAGCCCAGTTGAAGACTTGGCGAACAACCTGCAGGTTAGAAAAAAAAAAGTTTATTTGCCATAAATATTTGTGACAACAACCAATATCTGCTCGTTTCAGGCAACCACTTCTGTGGCCCCTCTCATGCTACAGGCTAACGTGAATGATTACTTGCTTAACCGTACAATTTACATGTCCTTAAAACGAAATCAGTTGCTTTTTCATCATTTTGATGTTTTTTTTATGCCTTGTTGATCTAGAACCTTCTCATTCCAGAGATGTAGCAGGTGGCATTATTAAATGACGCAAGCAACATTTTCGGCGATAACTGAAACCATTTTTTCTAATGCTCTAGAAATGTGTGCTCCCTTTTCCTACTGTACCTAGGTTTTAATGTTCACTGCTGCCTTCACTGTTATTCTTTGTCATCCCATCATCCAGAATGAATTGCAAACCCATGTTTGCTAATTTGATCAGTACCTGTCAAAGGTCTGTCGGGTGGTGTTGTCAGACACCAGACTGGACAGAAGCTATACTTTACAAGCTTGTAGAAGCATTTATGGTTGGTTGGTTTATGGGGTTTAATGTCCCAAAGCGACTAAGGCTATGAGAGACGCCGTAGTGAAGGGCTCCGGAAAATTCTTTAACGTGCACTGACATCGCACAGTACACGGGCCTCTAGAATTTCTCCTCCAAAGAAATTCTTGCCGCCGCGGCCGGGATTGAACCCGCGTCTTTTGGGTCAGCAGCCGAGCACCATAACCACTGAGCCGCTGCGGCGGCTAGAAGCATTTATAGATAAGCTGTCTAGTCAATAAACCAAGTCTCACAACAATGAAATCTACTCTTAGGGTGAACGCACGAGTGTGTGGCCGCGCTCTTCAGAGCATCTGTGCGTCTATATCAGCCACGCATCAAAGCAAACTCTCAGACAACACGAAGCACCCTTTCCAGGTCCTTCTGTGAGTGCTTTAATGCACGGCCATGTCAAACACACGGATGCTCCAAAAAGCGCACCCAAACACTCGCGTGCTCACCGCAGACCACCCTGTACATCATGCTATACAGTCTAGCCCGGTTATAACGAAGTCGGCGGGAATCGGAAATCACTTCGCTATATCCGCTATTTCGTAGTATGCGGACTACGAAAAAAAAAAATGCAAACATCGGCATACCGATTTATTGCCGCTGGGAGAAACTGCCCGGGAGAAACAGAGAACCGCGATTGGCCAAGACAGCCGATCTCTGCGACGTCATCGGAAAAAAAAAATCGTCTCTGTTCTTTTTTACATTTTTCCCCTGCGCGGCGTGCTCTACCGCTCTACGTCGTGACGCTGTTCAAGGACGGCGCAACACGAGACCGGCGTGCCATGCAATGCAGTGAAGCAACCTTTCGATCCGCAGGAGAGCAGACGACGCCACGAAAGGACGCCGTCAGCCGAATTTTGCTCTTATTTTCGCGGAAAAAATCGCCTCAAGGACGCAAAAATGTCTTGACTGGCAGATTATTTTTCGGTTGGTATTAAATCTCTTCGTTATATCCGCTGACGCGCTCTTATTTACTTCGTTAAAACCGGACCCAAAATGTATTGAAAATGCAAAAATGGGAATGGGAAATTGAAATCCCTTCGTTATAACCGCTATTTCGCTATAAGTGGCTTCGTTATAAACGGGCTAGACTGTATTCAAAGCATACGGACAGCACCCAGACATTCATATCGCGCAGCCTGCGTACACCAATAAATCTATATGTCCAAATCACACAGAAACATTTCAGTACAGAGGAGATGATAATGTGTGCTCCTATAGAAAAGCATCATGTTTGTAAACAAAGGTGACGACTCATGCCTACACTGTACCAAGCCAAGCGACGCTGCCTTCAAAACCAACTCATGTATGCAAATATTTCATAGTGTGCGCGTTGCTTGTGATGAGAAATTTTTTGGTTGAAGCTGGGGAGTAGCTCTGCAGTTTTTCAACCTGTTCTTCAAAAGGAGTTGCCAGGCGGAGCGCTGCATCAACTTCCTTCTCCCCTCATGGTTGCAGCAAGTAACAGCGCAGCTGCGGGTGATTACGCTGACTAATTAAATGAAATCAAGAAAGCACAAGGTATAGAGAAAAACTACCGTATTTTCCGGTGTACAAGACGCACCCTTGTATAAGACGCACCCGCCATATATGCAGGCTGTCATTGAAAAAATTGGTATATAAGACGCACCCGTGTATAAGACGCACCCCAATTTACCCAGTTAGGCTAGTGAGACTTAATTAAGCATGCTTATGCGACCATCGCAAAATGCACCGTACGTGGGAGAAGTTCTTAAGCAACGCTAAGTGATCGAAAAAGGCAACACTCACGCCATACCCGCCCACGTTTTAGCACAAAAGAAAAAAAAGCGAAAACTCTCTTTATGTTCATAACAATTTATTTTTACATAAAACCTTCAAAGTCTTCATCTTCGGATGCGCTATCGAAAAGGCAACACGGCTGAAGCATTCTCTTTGCACTACGTACTTGCAAAGGGTGACTAAAAAAAGATCGGCTTCTCTTGGCTTGTCTTGACAATGGCGAGAAGCGCGACTGTCGCTATCTTTTGGCATTTCACATTACCTTTGCTTGGGGCCTCCGAAACGGCCGCGTGTTCAAGATCTCGGAAGGGGTCGACCCTGCTGTTTCATGATAAAGTTCACCTAAAAAAGTTGCGCACGGCGGTCTCCGTATTGAAGTATTAACCATGTTACAGCCGCGTTATTGGTAGTAATATTTTTTCGGTGAAAAAAGCTTGAACATGAACCTGAGTAATTTCTGAACTCGAAAAAAAAAAAGACCGGAAAATTCGCATATAAGACGCACCCTTGTATAGGACGCACCAGCAAGGTTTTGAAAAAAACCGCGTCTTATACACCGGAAAATACGGTAGTCTTCCTACAGTTCTCAGCATATGGGACAGTACAGCATACCCTATTGCTAGTGCAAGAAGTAGAACGTTGCAATGCATGACACAAAGCCGATCTTTTACATGACGAACCTTGTGTTGTGCTTCCAGTTGTCTTCAAGCCACTTCATTCCAGAGAACATGGAAAATTACTCAATATATTTAAGTCATGCAGTCACCTCGAATAAGGCAAATGTGATCTCCCTGCTCTTCAGAACATTGTCGACCACACAGTGTGCTTAAGGGGGGACACTGGTCTTGAATAAAAAAATTTTTATTAATGAAGTCACAGTTACGAAATATTCAGGGAATATGTATTTTTGGGTGCTGATTCTAAATATGTCATTTAATTTCATGTAAAACAATTCCATGAGCACTTATGCACTTTTTATGCAAGTATTTTGTGGAGAGTTTTGAAGAAAATTTGCTGCGGGAAACTCGCTGAAATGTACGCCACTGGGTTCTCTTGACACCAAGGAATGCAATAAGGGTGAAATTGTCTTCCTGCCTATCATAGAACTTAAGTTATAGAGTTTTGAAGTTGTCGCTTCAGAAATGAGAAGGAAAGCGTGTATTCCTGTTTCTGAAGTGGCAGCTTCAGTACCCTATTACTCAAGTTCTATGAGAGCCAGGATGATAATTTTACCTTTATTGTATTCCTTAGTGTCAAGAGAACCCAATGGCATACATTTCAGCGAGTTTCCTGCAGCAAATTTTCTTCAAAACTCTCCGCAAAATACTTGCATAAAAAGTGCATAAGTGCTCAAGGAATTGTTTTACATGAAATTAAATGACATATCTAGAATCAGCGCACAAAAATACATGTGCCCTGAAAATTTCATAACTATGACTAAATTAATAAAATTTTCTTTTCAAGACCAGTGTCCCCCCTTAAATGCTTTATTCTGCTTGACGAAATTGACAGCTGTGGCAAGAGTCAAGGTCTCGCTCCAATGGTAATGTCCGCAAGAATGCACTCTATTTGTGTCCTTGGCTTTGGGGGTGCTGCATACAGAGACATTCTCCTCGAGCTTTAAACGAAATTTACGTGAGGAGTTGAACTCAAGGTCTCCTGTTTATGTTTATTTTAAAATTTGCATTCAAATGTGCACCTTCTGCTTGATCACAGCGGCTTTTGGAGTGGTATTTGCTGTTTTCGTCAGGTTCTGATCGACCTGCAGGGGGAAAATTCAGCTAATCTGGGAAATAACACTACGAGAATTTGGAGAGATCCTAGCGATGTTTAACTGCTTCCTAAGGCCGATGTTGAAAATACACTCTTGTTGAAGCTCGCACAAGTTAAGATAGAGAAAAAGCTGCCTCTTATCTACTAGTATCCAAGCCCAGTGCTGCTTCAAATGTCACGTTTAGCAACTTATGAACGTTGCAGGAGAACAGCAGCCGCTGCTTTGTCTTTTTTTTTGCACGAAAAGAGGGCCAGCACATAATCCTGGTGATTGGCATCCGAAAAGGGGCCGCTGCATTCAACTTTAGTCACATGTGCATGGAATATCGCGTCTAAACTTCTCATGCTGAGAGGACGACAGAACGCAAACGAGTTAAGGCACTGATTCTAGCACTGTTCGCTGCGTGTCCGAAAAGAAGCCATGCGGATTAAGAGATACAAATTAAGTGATCA
Organism: Amblyomma mixtum; assembly: GCF_055824585.1. Lineage (NCBI taxonomy): Eukaryota > Metazoa > Arthropoda > Arachnida > Ixodida > Ixodidae > Amblyomma > Amblyomma mixtum. The sequence continues at coordinate 35,958,970 of NC_143012.1, read as the reverse complement.
GATTTCGATGCAGAAATGCAGTGCTTAGTCGCAATGCCGAGCAGCCGACAAACCTGTTCCACTGCATGGCCGCTGCCCATTGCTTTCACTCATATCCGACAGCAGTAAACCTGTAGAAACTTGTGCCACTTCCTTTCTTACGCCTAGCGGCCCAACCAACTGCACCACAATTTGCCGGCACATCGCGAATTATGTTCAAAAACACGTACCGTAAAAACCCGCGTACAATACGAGGTTTTTTTTCCATAATTAGGGTCCTAAATTTTTGCCTCGTACTATTTGTGGGTCCGAACAAAAATTTTCGAAGTTGCTCGAAGTTTTGGTTTCGTTTTTGCGGCCTGGCTATGGCTTGGCTTTGCTATTGGCGCGTGGCTACGGCTTGGCTTCGTTAATCTCGACAAACGACGTCACGACGTCATTTCTTTGTTAATACGTTGGGTGCGGTGGGGGGATCGCGGTGTGCCGTGTGCCTGTTGACAACGCACGTGCTCGCATGTAAGGCACGCTTCGCGAAGTGGATATTGTTTTGGGGAGTACGATGTCAGGGTCTCGAAAACCGTACTCGGCTGCTTTCAAACGAAAAGTGATTTTAGCTGCGGAGAACATCGGCAACGGTGCGGCCGGGAGGCAGTTTTCTGTTGTCGAAGGAAGCATTCGTGGATGGCCATGACAGAAAGAAGCCCCTTTCGCGTGCAACGGAACGCGACGAAGCTTTGGCGGCCGGCCGCTTGATGGTTGTGTAAACAAACCGTTCAAGGACGCAGTCAAGCGGTGCTATGCAGAGTGGATGCGCTCAGGTGAGCCTGCAGTGACGCCAACTGGGCGGCCGAAGTGGGCTTAAGAAGCGCGGCATCTCGAACGCCCTCGATGGCACGGAAGATGAGTACATTTAGGATGATTTGTCGGACAAAAAAATGTCCGAAGAAAGCGCTACTGAAGAAGAAAGTGATTGAAGTGGAGTGCGGGAAGCGATTTGAATAAATGTCTTCTATGAGCTTGCGTCACTCGTATTATACGCGGGTAAAACTTTTTTCCCATTTCGCGTCTCTAAAACTTCCCCTCGTATTATGTTCGGGTTCGTATTATACGCGGGTTTTTACGGTAAGTGTGGCACACGGAATGCGGACGGTCCTGCTTTTTGCCTACGCAGCGAAAGTCACTCTGCCGACGCCAGCACTACCGCATCTCCACGATGTCGTGACCCGACGCTTGTCTATACTCAACAGATTTCAATATCACAATGAATTGTGCTTCTGGGATCTCTGAAAGGGCATTCAATTGGAGACAAGTGGAGGGGGAGCACACTGACACAATACCGCTTCCGGTGCCGAATGCCTTCGCCTCGGGCTCCTTGACGCGCTCCACGGACACAGCGACCGAGGATGGTAGCTGCCCCTTGAGGACTGCAGTCGCAGTGTTTGCCATCATTTCGGCCACCTGACCGAAACAAAGGGAAGTGAACGCAATGATGAGCTCGGCAAGCAGATTCAGAGCATTCCAGTGCAAGCAATTATCAGCACCCGCTTCGGCGCACCCATGTGGGTTACAAAGGAAAGCAATGACGAAATTTCTCAGAATCCTTGCCGCTGAAGAAAAATTTTAAATTCGTTCACCCCTGGGGTTTAAACTGAACACACTGCACTTTATCACATGAGCGATAATACTATTGACCTTAGTAGGAAAGGATAACTTTCTCAGAATCCTGACTTTCTTAAGGGACTCGGGGTAGCATTCCCACCTATAATCTTTAAGTTTTCAGTGCGCGCCCTCTGTCTCTGTGACATAGTGGTCGCTGGACACTTAGACAACTCATTTCCTTGCCGCTCTTTTTCCTTTTTTCCCCTTTGTTCCCCTCCCCAAGTGTAGGGTAGCCAACAGGGCATCGCCTGGTTAACCTCCATGCCTTTCCGTCCTTTTCTCTCTCTCTCTCTCTCAGAATCCTTAGAGCTGCACCCTTGAGGTTTCCACTTTATCCCATGAGCGATAATACTATCGATCTTAGTGGCTGCATTTTTTTAATGGCTTATCTGTTTTGCTGCACCATGTAAAGAGAGGCAGTGAGACATATTCCCTTCTTGCTTTCGATTACTCCCTCTACCCTTTGAAAGCTGTCACTTTGAACTAGTTCGATATTTACTGCAGAAGAGCTGCAGTATGGGCTAGTTGGTGTTGATTCATAATGGTTCAACCACCAATATGATTTCTGGTTGAACCACGCTGTTGAACCACTATTACGATTCCATATTTAAGTTGCAGCTATGCGGTTAAAGGGAAACTGCATAGGTCTTAGAAATCAACGAGCTTAAGAGGGTAGAATGTGTGAAACTTGCAGGTAAAGCATGCGAAGTCTTTCTGGGCTAGCACTTGAAATAGTGAAGTAATCGTCGATTAAAATCCGGACACCCTTCAATCTTCTCCGCAGCGCACAACGCCAAGTGGTGGGCGCATGATGACGTCATCGAAGGTATCGATACATTTTCAACGCACAAACGCCTGCTTTGAAGAAAATCAACCAACGCCACCAAAGGCAAACCCTGCTGAGAGTTGTTTGGAAGCGTCTAACGAGTCAGGGCAGGGTGTGGCTGACGACAGAGGTAATTTGAAATCATACCTTCCGTGATGTCACTCTGAATTTCCCTGCACTGTTCCGGTGCATTGAGGGGAAGCGCAAAATTCAGTCATCGATTACGTCGCTGTTTTAAATGCTAGTGCAAAAACGTTTGGCAGGCTTCACTTACAGCCTATATAGATCTGAATTCCAGAATATCGCGAAATTCTCAAAAAAGTGCTGCAGTTGCCCTTTAATGCATGTTGCATGACTTCATAACAGCTCCTCCGCCCAAAAGAGACAGAGTTCAGAATGTAACTTCAATTCATTCAATCCAATGAAGAATCAAGCTCGCCAAGCATGAGTGAAAAACTGGTCGGGATAGGACACGCACCCTGACAGGCAGGACACCGGCCACAAAGGACCTGCCCCTGACTTCAACCACATGGCCAGGCTCTGTGAGGCTGATCGGCCTCAGGCTGCCCGCAGGCTCCGTGCGAACTTCCACCAGGCCACCTCCCTTGGGGTAGTATCCCCTGCAGCCACATCACAACCTGTTACCACATTTACTCAAATAATGAACACATGTAAAAAAAAAAACATGAAATTTGCAGGGTGCGTTCATTATGTGGGGTAAAATATCCAGGAAAAATTTTAAATGGTAAAAACGGGACTAAAAGAAGGCTGGTGAAATAAACAGTCGAACCTTGTTATTGTTTATAATGAAATAGTGGATATAACGGAGGAATGACGCATCACCTTGGAAGCTCAGTCAACACAGGCTATAATGAAGCTATGGCTATAACGAAGTAATCGCCAAGCACCTTCAACTTCGTTAAAACAAGGTTAAACTGTACTTCAACTGGTACGACCCACCTCCTAAATAATACAAAATGCATTCTTCACCACGGTTTCCATGCTCGAGAACACTGTGCACACACTTATCGTAAACCCGGATGTATAATTTGTGCAGCAGCCCATAATATCGACTGTTGCGGAAATATACGCGCCCCGTAAAATGCTTCTTTCAGCTAAACGGGCGCATTGTTCGAGCTCAAATTTCGCCTAGAAATGGCATTTGGTCGGCAGAATTGTTTAATACCACGTTTGCTTGGGGTACTTACCTGATTCGAACAGAATAAGTCGGATATTCACATCGTCTGCGGCGACGACGAAGGAAATTAAGCTGCTCTGTCAGCTATCGCACCGGTGGCGCCATCTCGTTTGTTGGTCGTGAACAATCAGCAAAGGAGGGGGTTTCGGGGGGGTTTGAAGACGCTCTTTCAACTAGTTTTTTAATGCTCACAGAAAACTTAGCTTGCTGAAAACTAAGTTTTGCCAAGCTAAGTTTTCTGTGAGCATTAAAAAACCAGTTGAAAGAGCGTCTTCAAACCCCCCCGAAACCCCCTCCTTTGCTGATTGTTCACGACCAACAAACGAGATGGCGCCACCAGTGCGATAGCTGACAGAGCAGCTTAATTTCCTTCGTCGTCGCCGCAGACGATGTGAATATCCGACTTATTCTGTTCGAATCAGGTAAGTACCCCAAGCAAACGTGGTATTAAACAATTCTGCCGACCAAATGCCATTTCTATGCGAAATTTGAGCTCGAACAATGCGCCCGTTTAGCTGAAAGAAGCATTTTACGGGGCGCGTCTATTTCCGCAACACACGATACGGTCCAAAGAGAGCGCATCTAGAGTTCACTTTAGCACAACTTACAGAATCCAGCTCAAAGCCCAACTGCAACAAGTTGCAACAATCCTTAACACGGCAGACGAAACAGAGAACCCTTAGTGATCAGGCGTGTTTTCACTGGTTCTTGAATTCCACATGCAAAACTCTTGTTACCTATTCGTCCCACAGGGCAAGGTATAAAGGTCCTGACATACGACAGACAGCACTTTACTGTATTGTGTAGTGCTTTCGGCACTAAAAACAAGCACTGCTGTTGGCATTCAATATTATCACAAGCAGACTGCACACCAAAACAGAGGTGCACTTATTACGCGAGTAAACACAAATACGATATACCTGATGGACTGACCAAAAGTGTCAGCGAAAGATGGGTTGGTCAATATCATCAGTGAATGATGATGATGATTATCAAAGAAAAGTATATTGGTAAAGCCACCCTCCATGGATGAAACTACAGCGTCGAAAAGCAGAAAAGGGCTACAGCATGGCTTCAGTAAAGTTTCAGGTTCTTTATCTTCCTTCCTCGCACCAGAGGTGCCCCGTCAGAGACAGTCTTGTGATCAGTTCAGATGCAGGGGTAAGGCGAATACTTGAAGTTTATATACAGCTATTTACAGCATATACAAGTTAAGGCACTGGAGACATATTAAGCAGCAAAAGGACAAAACAACAAAAAGGCGGAACTGGCTAACACTAGGGGAGGCCCCTACTCGGCGTAGTCGAAGATGCATAGCATCTCACCTTTTTCTGGCGCCGGAGCCCGGTTTTAAAGACCTCAAGGCCCGGCCCACATTTGGTAGCACCCAATCATTTTACACTGCTCACATGATTGGTTTACTGAGAGCATGGCCAGCCCTCCAGCTCCCGTAAGGTGAAGGACCCTCTCCACCACAAAATAAAAATAAAAACAAACACAAATACACATTCTTGCCAGCATGTGCGCGAATCGGTACCGCGGGGCGGGGGGACACCCGTACTTCCCGGCGCGTTCGCGAGCGCCGCATTCCAAAAAAGGAGACGCTTCGCTTTGAGCGCCCCCAGCCGCGTTCCGATGACCCCGCGTACACTGCCGATCCCTTACAGCTTCAGAACATACAAGCTGTACGGGGGCTCTCTTTTCAGGCTAAACGATGTCCGACATCCTCATTTACATGCACTGCTAGGAGGCAAAGTAAAGTTACTGTTGTCACTTCCCTCATCGAGGAGGACAGGAAAAAACAGATATTGTGGGGACGCTTTCGTCCCCTGCGTTCACTTTCCCGCATTGCACCCCCTACTGCAGTTAGCTCCTCCGAAACGCGCTCTTCTCAGTTTGGTTACTTTAACTAACAGGGGAGGGCGCTCGCGTCGCAGCGACACCAGCGCCACGGATGGCGTTTTGCTGCGCGCTCGAGGGGAGCGACGGGCTCTCTTCTCCCTGGGACCGGGAAGTGACCGGACGTTTCGCTCGCAGCTTCGCTCTTCGTCGGCGGGCGGCCTCGTGTAGAAACGTATTCCCCTCAGCTCGTCCCGTCCGGCCTCGGAGTTATTCCCTCCGCCCTACCGTGGGCGAACATTCGCTCGTAACCGTGCTGGTGAGTCGGACATCCTCGATTCCTTAGTGTATTTTGTTGCTAGCTGGCGTTATTGTTGTTATAGCAATAAATGCCTTCTTGGTGTCAGCCAGTGTGTCGTTCCTTTGTTCCCACAGAGCAAGGCCCGCCGTGGTCGGCGTGCGCTCGGTAGCGTACGCGACCACGGGGTGGGGTCTGCGCGGTTTTGAACTGTGTCAGCCGCGCTTAAACGGGGAGAACGGATTTATCTCCCCTATTTTAAACCCCACAATATAAAAAAAAAAGAAAGACTTCAGGAATGGAATAATAAGGAGGGAATAAAAGAAGTGGAAGATGACATGCAGCAATGATGCCATTAAAGCTTGACGGAAACTGCATGCAATGAGCAGTAGTATCATCGTCCCCGACGAAATGTCCACTCTCCTGTCATTTATCTTCACAGCAAAAATTTAATGCCTCACTAAAACGGTGATGCATTTATGCTTCTGAAAGCACTTAAATAACATGTTGGCCTCTTTAAGGCACCATGGCCTATAGGTCCCCAGATAAATATATTGCATCTGGTATGTACTATAGACGCTCTAAAGGCACACTGAAGAAAACTCCATACGATTTTTGTTTTTAAGGCGGAAGCCTTTAATGCCTCATCGTTGTAAGCAGGAGTTGTCGACAGAAATGTCACGCTTCTCAATTGGTTGAAATGGTCGTGACGTCACAGTGCGCGAATTCCAAACTTTGGCTAGTAACCATGCGACCAATTAAAGGGATAGTATAGTGATGCTCCAAGTAAGAGTGTCTGAGGTTAGTTAAATAGTTAATTAATCAGTTAGCCTAATTAACATTTCTAGTCACACCAGGAGAGTTAATAAAACCGAGCAGGAAATTGGTTGAGTTGGGGAATCGAACCAGGTTCTCCGGAGTGCGAGATGAGCACGTTAACCACTTCGCCATGACAGCTTGAGAGTTTGGAATGGAGAGAGGCGCCTCTAGTGAATACGATGTCTTTGTTCACTCCCATCTTTCTTCCTTCCCTTACGGCCAGGTTCAGGTGCCCACCGAGACATGTGAGAAAGATACATTTCCTTTCCTCAAAAACCAATTTACCCACGAGCAAGGCATACAGCTGAACGGGCGATGGCGTTCTGTGGACTCCCTGACAGCGTTGCAAGATGCTGTCGCGTTCCACTCTTACAGGCGAAGCTTACCATCTTAAAGGGGCTGCGAAACACTGCTTGGCGGGATACCGGCTATACTTCAGGTGGGTTCTTTATGTCACACAGATGCTGACTTAAAAAGAACTACAGGAATCGATGCACAGGAACGGGAGTTATTCAGTGAAGAAATTTCAAAATACAAGTAAACAAAACACTGCCCTCAACTCGATTTTGGCGGGGCTTCCCACTCCTATTTCGCTCTCCCAATGACGGCACTTGGCGCAACCAATCAAAACAGCCTGCCAGAGCACGTCGCGGAAGTTTGTACTCCATGGTTGCCTGCTCCCTGTAACTCATTTTTGCTGAGACTGGCAGCGTCGTTTCCATGCCAGAGCGCCCCTGGTGGTGTATTTTTATTTTACTTGCTTTGCAGGGCTTTTATCTAAGATAAACAAGTTGTTTTTGTTGATCTTATATAAAACGCAGACAGGTGCAAAATGTGTCTATTTATTCACACAATTTGCAGTATATTTACTGTTTGTCCGATCATCAAGCTCGGGCCAGGTGATGTCATATCCGCTGCTAAAACCCGCCACTGTGTGGGGACACCATCAGAGCCATGGAGTTGTTTTTGGGAGGACATTAAAATATTAAAAAACGGAATATATGCGGTTTTACCGATGCTAATAGCACCATTATAACTCACTGTATGCAATCAACAGGCAAAACAGTTAACTAAGATTGTGTTTCTGGGCCCCTTTAACCACACATCAGTGACACAACCAGCAACACCGCGCTTAAGGCTTCCGCCTCACTGCACTTTAGGTCAACAAAGTGCCCCCCTAAATTTTTAGACAAATTTCTAATCTTTGCTCTTTGTGGCCATTAGGAACAACTCTACACAATTTTTGTGATCAGAAAATTCAACTGTCCGGCCCTTTGTGGCCACTATGTTGTTTGCTGGGCAGCAAAAGGGACATTTATTGCTCATAAATTTGGATTTAAAAATGGAACATTGTAATGTGACAGCGTTAAGGGCGTTAAGTGGTGCATTGCTCAACTGCTGCACCACTGAGCCAGGAGCGGTATGAGAACTCCCAGCGATCTACGAATGTAAAGCAGAGATGAACGACTCCGTACATATGGGCATTAATCCATTCACGCTATCACACCATACCTTTAAGACAGAACTTAACTGCCGCCTCCAGTTTTTTCTTCTCACAACTCAGCTCAAACTCAAATCAAATCAAATCAAATCAAATCAGTTTATTTCCCATCTAACACTGCAGATGGAGGAATCGTAGAAAAAAGCTGCCCTTGGGCAGCTTGACGAGTCTACAATCCTAATTATTGACAGGGAGGCAACACAAGAGTTTATACAATTTTAAAAAACAAGCACATTAAGGAAGCACCGGAGAATACACGAAACAGCAATATGTATACATAATGAAACTTAAACCATGTTATTCAAGAACAAATTATGTAGTTCATGACGTGAAAAAAACAAATCGAGGTTAATGTGGATATACCTATTTAGAAGAGATGGAAGTGTGTACTGAAGACATTCCCTACCAAGATTTAGTCGAGGTGTTGGCACTGTCCATTCTTCGCCACGTCTTGTTGGATAGACTGATTCTTTTTTCCTTAGTTCTGCTAAATTTTTAAGATTTGTTACATTATTCCTGATTTCTGTTTTAAAAGTAACACTGAGGCAATATTTATAAAGATTATGTGCTTTAATAACTCTGAAATGACAGAAGAAAGCTGCACTTGGATGTCAGCTGCACTGCACTGCACTCATGATGTCAATAATGAAAACGACTCCGCGATCACTATTTGGAAGTGGATGATAGTGTAGCCTGATCTCAGAGATTTACGTGTAAAAAATTTTCTAGATAAATTCAGTTCGCTTGTGGAAACGGCTAAGCGAAGCAATGCCCGCGTCTAACAATTTCTGCAATGCTTCTATCTTATAAGCGCTCAGTTTTCAGTGACAATGGCCTCTGTCCCTAGAATGTGGTAACTTACTGATGCAGGCCAACTACAATTTGTTCTTAGTGTTCCTATAATGACTAAAAGTTTAGTATGACCTGCTGTTGGACTAGGCAGTACCGTATTTTCCGATGTACAAGACGCACCCCTGTATAAGACGCACATGCCATATATGCGGGCTGTCATTGAAAAAGTTGGTATATAAGATGCACCCGTGTATAAGACGCACCCCAATTCAGCCAGTTAGGCTAGTGAGGCTTAATTAAACACGCTTGCGTGGCCATCACGAAATTCACCGTACCGGTGAGAAATTCTTAAGCAACGCTAAGTGATCGAAAAAGGCAACACTCACGCCATACCCGCCCACGTTTTAGAAAAAAGAAAGAACGAAAGAGCTCTCCCATATGTCCATAAAAACATTTTATTTCTAGCACTTACATCCTTCGAAGTCTTCATCTTCGAATGTGCTATCAAAAAGTTCGCCCATTTCTGGAAGCAACTCGGCTGACACATTCTCTTCTCACTACATACGCGGAGCAAAGAAAGTTGCAAAGGGTGGCTAAAAAAGAACACCGGCTTGTCTTGGCTTGTCCTGACAATGGCGAGAAGCGTGTTTGTCGCCATCGTTTGGCATTTCACATTACTTTTGCTTGGAGCCTCCGAAACGGTGCGTGTTTGTGATCCAGGAAGTCGTCATCCCCGTCGTTTCATGATAAAGTTCACTTAAAAAAAGTGGCGCATGGTGGTCCACGAATTGAAGTATTAACCGTGTTAGAACCGCGTCATTGGTAGTGATATTTTTTCGGTGAAAAAAACTTGAACAAGAGCCTGAGTAATTTCTGAACTCGCAAAAAAAAGGAAAAATTAGCGTATAAGACGCACCCTTGTATAGGACGCATCAGCAAGATTTTTGAAAAAAAGCCGCGTCTTATAAACCGGAAAATACGGTACATGTCAGCGGCAAAACGAACACTGCACACATAAGCAAGAAAAAAATAAGCAAAAAGGGTAGGGTTTCTCTTGTTCACTTGTCTTGAGGATAATGTGCCCTTCAGCTGTTGAAATGCACATGAGCGTAGACAAAAAGCAGTAAATCATTAAAACACATGCTGACAAGCGACAAAAGTGTTCTCAACTTGCCTCCTGAGGACTTTGATGTCACAGGATGCTCCAAATTTCCTTGCTATGGGCAGGAACACCTGCATGACAGGCCAGGCAGCACGGTGAATCGTGACATCATGGAAAGGTAAGCTTGCACGAGCATGGTATGCATGAAAAGTGAACCCTAATGGCACGCACTAAATGGCCAAAAACAGCACTCTTCTGAAAGTACAATAAATAGTGTAGTCTTAACGCGATACCATTAAAGGTGCACTGAAGAGGATTCTGAACATGTCTTTTTGCCGCGGGAACTCGATCCACACGTTCCTAGCATTCTTAGAAACAGTGACTTATTGCCTTGTGTGGCTGATTTGCCCAATTAAAACGAATTAACGTCCGGCTCCCGCCTTTTTTTTTTAATTCTGCCTCGTACGGTGGGCGGAGTCGACTAACGCGTGGAGCACCTTTCACCCAGTCCCGTGGAGGCTTTGCTTTCGCTTTTTGTTTTTTAGGTTTCCATGAATAAATAGTTTCATTCGCAGATAATATAGCCGCAAAATAAGCCCGAAGAAATAAAAATACGCGCGGACTATTTGCTACTATGGACTACTACGTATTACTCCGCCGATGGCAGAGCGGCAAGCCGCCATGGGACTGGGTGAAAGGCGCTCCACGCGTTGGTCGACTCCGCCCACCGTACGAGGCAGAATTAAAAAAAAAAGGCGGGAGCCGGACGTTAATTCGATTTAATTGGGGAAATCGGCCACACAGGGCAGTAAATCACGGTTTCTAAGAAAGCTCGGAACGTGTAGATTGAGTTCCCGCGGCAAAAAGACAAGTTCAGATTCCTCTTCAGTGCACCTTTAAGGAGCCCGCGTCACAGAGACGCCGGTGGCGGCAGTGGCACAACTGGCCATGAGCGAAAAGTCCATGAAAAAATATCCGGAGAAGCAACCTGGGTTGCAGAAGGGCCGCCTAGGTCACATGACCATGTGGCGTCATCACAACCTGCCCATCAGACAGTGAGAAAAACTGCCCACTGTGGTCACTTCTCCCAAACGTACACCCCTAAAGGAAGCCGAGCGCCAGGCCGGGGGACGCTTGTACCCTTTTGACCGGTGGGTGCCCGGCGGTGGGTTGGTTTCGAACCACCCACCTCCCGCAGCCGAGACGGGCGCTCAAACCACTAGGCCACGACTGCCCACTGTGGTAGGTGGCAGTTAATGATTGCTCGGGAGAGGTTGCTTGGGAATAGCCAGCTGGGTCGCACAAGCCCCACCAGGTGTCAGCACCTGCCATCGCAGGGCAGTGGCGCATCGCTTAACCGCTGCACCAGGAGTCGTATGAGGACTCCCAGGGATCTATGAATGTAAGGTAAGGAATGACCGATTCCGTGCATATGGGCATTAAGGGGGGACATGGGTCTTAGAGCATTTCTTTTATGTACAGACCAAATACAATGAAACTGCACAGACTTATTTTATTCAGTTCTTTCTGCTGATTTGAAATATGCAATTTGTTTATTTCTAGACCAATTAGTTCATGAGATATTAATATATATCATGCCATTGTCTGCTCAAACAGTAGAATAAAAATGGGCCACCAGAAATTTAATTTTAATAAGTGGGTAGATACTACAATGTGTGAGGAATGCAACGCTGGAAGCAGTTTTCAGTTTTTTGTCCGTGTGAACAAATGGGCTTAATAGTTAGTTTCATGTGTGTCATGTGTTTTCTGGCACTGTATGTCTGGTTAACTCACTTGAAAACTAACTATTAAGCCCATTTGTCCACACAGACAAAAAACTGAAAACTGCTTCCAGCGTTGCATTCCTCATACATTGTAGTCTCTACCCACATATTAAAATTAAATTTCTGGTGGCCCATTTTTTTTTCTATTGTTTGAGCAGACAATGGCATGATATATATTAATATTTCAGGAACTAATTGTCCTAGAAATAAACAAATTGCATATTTGAAATCAGCGGAAAAAACTGAATAAGTCCGTGCAGTTTCATTGCATTTGGTCTGTAAATAAAAAACAATGCTCTAAGACCCATGTCCCCCTTAACCCATTAATGCTATCACGTCATAGCCTTAAAACTCGGCTCAAGTGTCCCCTTCAATTTTTTGCCCTACCCTTATAACAATCTTATTTTCAATTACAGTGCCCCACCAGAACTTGTACGGGCATAGTTCATTTTGGTTGGTAAAAGGTAGAACGTGGAGTAGGAGTTCTAGTAATTTATCAATGCATCAAATTCGTGAATGCAGGAGTTACAAGCGAAGCTATTAATTTTTATGGGCCCACAAGAATGCAATGAATACATGGAACCAAAATATATTCAGTTGAATATCTACAAATGAGAGATGAGAGCAGCGATCAAACCTTGAAGAGCATCTGCAAAAAGCTTCTCGTTAAAAAGATCCCAATTCCATTTTAAACATGCAGGTAGACTACTAACTAGGAATGAAAATCTACAAAAGAATGTTGCCCCACAGGAAAGGCAAAGATTACTTCAGCACGTCATGTGTGTGATGTTACTGAAACCTCATGGCTGCAATCATCGTCTCACCTTTCATAAACTCATTCACCACCTGGGCATTTCAGTCTCAGTTCAGATCAACGCAGTAGATAAAATGCAACCCCTGACCTAATGTGCAAAAAACAGTCACATGTTCATATTGATAACACCCTTTACAGGCTACACTAAATGACATGAACTAAAGCATTCACCAGTTTTTAGCGTAGTGTACTCAAAGAATACCCAAAAGAGAACAGCCGTTAATTTGCCTCAATGAATAGTAGCAATGAATAGTAGCAATGAATAGTAGCCTGTACGCACAACGCAGCTTTCTGTGAAGTAACTAGAGCTACTCCCCAACAAATGAATCTAAACATTAACACACTGTCTTAAAGGGACAGTGAGGAGAGCTCTATTAATATTTCTTTTATAGCAAAATCCGATAGTTCAGCATTTCATGGCTTTGTTGCCACTTGGCCGGCAGCGAAAGATGCATTTATTTCTAAGAAATTTGGATTCGAAGTTGAAAAAGTTTTTCCTGCAGCTTAAATTCAAACTTGGGATTCTCCTATGACGACACAGGACTAAGTGACGTGAAACATGACGTGCACATGACGTAACGCAGACTCCGTGATTTCTGACGGCCAGCAGAGCGGCCTAGCAGCAGCCGAAATGAAAGCTACCGCCGGCCACAAGTTGAAGGCATCTATCGGCTATTGCGGCCATCGCTACCGTCGCTTCGCTTACGTTTGCACCGGCGTTTTGCCAGCGTTACGATGGATCCTGTTCTCGAAGTTGCCAACGAAGTTCTCGCAAATAGACACTTTTAGCATACCGTGTACCTTGTTACCGTTAGCGGAATACCGGGAGCCCGCCTACAGCCCGCCTAGGCGCTGATTGGTCCCGATGCTGCAGGCGCGCGCGTAGCTGCCGGGTACGTGGCGCCATCTGGCGACGTAAAGGAGATTTACGCATGCATTGGTTGCGCCTCACTGATTCGTAACTCCTCGTGTTCCGGTGTTGCTAGAACCATTGGTTCTAGCAACACCGTTTTGTCCTATGACGTCATCACGCTTGTACTTGCGAGTTTGGCCTGTGGCGGCGATACCTGTATTTTGGTTCTTGCTCTTTTCAACGTTACAAGAGCTTTGTTGTCAGTATGAGAAGCGTTTTTGTAATCAGGAGCTGGTATTCTGTCGATACAAGCCAACTTCAATTTCTCCTCAGTGTCCCTTTAAGAGTATGAGCTGACAGTGTTAGTGCTTATTTGCAACTTTCTTTCTTAATCAGTATCTCTTTCTAATTACGCACACTCATTAGAACACGTCAGTAGGCATACTGGACCACGTGATACACCACAAGGCGTACAAGGTCTACCATCAACCAAGTCAAGTGAATGTACCACAATGGCCTAGGGGTAGCGTGTCTGACCCGCACCCCAGGTGTCAGTGGTTCAATTTGCAACTAATTACTGCAATTTTCTTTTCAGCGTAATTAATTTACATTATATCTTGATATGTCGTAATCAGTATTGAGTCAGGTTACGATCTCATAATCATAACTTAATTCAACTTTTAACCACTATCATTCCACAGCTCAATGTGTGACGTCCCAACCCTCTCGAACAATCGATTTTCGTGATAAGCCAATGCCAACACTTACACTGGTTTCTCAGCTGAACAGGAGCTTAACTATAGCCAAGATACTGTACGCCTCTTGGCTGGGTTTCCAGCCCAAGCGAATTTCATATCTGTCATGTGATCTCATGTCAAAAGAACACATTAAATGAGTAGTAACTGAAGCTTAAAAAGCATCTGTTACTATACTCTGTTACTATACTATACAGCACCCCGCCGCGGTGGCTGAGTGGTTACGGCGCTCGGCTGCTGGCCCGAAAGACGCGGGTTCGATCCCGGCCGCGGCAGCTGAATTTCGATGAAGGCGAAATTCCAGAGGCCCGTGTACTGTGCGATGTCAGTGCACGTTAAAGAACCCCAGGTGGTCGAAATTTCCGGAGCCCTTCACTACGGCATCTCTCATAGCCTGAGTCGCTTTGGGACGTTAAACCCCAATAAACCAATAAACCAATCATACACAGCAATCAATACTGCCAAAGCTAGCGTGCCCATTAGCACTGGCCCAGTCCGCTCCTAGAAGGCAGTTTGTAATACACCCAAAGTGAACGCAGGCATATTTTGTTGCGACAAATCTCAACTACCGTGAATTGTAACCTCCTGCACTTCATTTTACCTCTTGCCATATTTTTGTCCTGCAACTCATCAAGACTTAGAAAAGTAAGAATGACATGTGGTGGTACGATCCATGGCTGGCCAGGTGAATCGCTCTTATTCCGTCCACACCAAAAATGTAGGTAGTTCACATAGACAGAAGGACCGACAAACACTGAACAGCTCGTAGCTTCGACCATGATTTTCAGTGTAACCACTTCATTTTATACCGCTCTTTGTTTTCATCAACTCGCCTAGGCTTTGAGAGGAACGAATTATATGTGGCAGAGTAATATGGTTTTGAAGGTGCACTACTTCCAAAGCCTCTACAGAATTGCCTGCCATGTATGAACCGCAGTGTAGGTGATCAGGGCCATGCACACTGAAAAACATTAAGAGGTGGACTTCCAAGACATTACCGATAGTGTGTAGTCAATCTGAGGAGCCATCTCTGCATTTGTCCCGCCTTTAAGACGCAGAACCGAAGGTCTGTCAGCAAACAGTAAACATGGCAGGGCAGCCTGAAGAAGCAGCACAACGCTCCTGAAAAAAAAATGAAAAAAGATAAATGCAGCATAATCTCGCATAAAGGCTACACCCAGTTTTGGACTAGATAACTAAGAAAAAAATACAGTCCTCTTTTGTTTTTTCAATTTTTGTATGAACCGCACCCTCAAAATTCGCACCCGAATTAAAAAAAAAAGAAATGTGCAGCCCTTACACGAGTTTATACAGTATATGCACATATACAGATTTAGACTAAGGCACACAAAATGCCTTATGAAATGTTCCAGGCAGCTTTGCCATATGGCCAAACAAACTGCACTGGGCATCTGTAATTAAAAGGAAATTATATATATGGCCATGTAAGTTTTTCTCCATGCAGAAACACTAAAAATTATTACTTGGAAACCTAAGCATGCAGCCAGGAGCTCTACAAATCTGAACAATCTGGACATTGCTACAAACAATGTCAGACCATGCCTCCAGACAGCAAGCAAATTCAGCCCCTTCTAAGACTTGCGTGTTACAAATGCTTTCTTAGTATTTGTATGAGGGATGCCACAACTGAGCATATGTCCAAGCAAGGACCTATTAACAGTGGCATCCATTAAACATACAGCAGCACATAATTTCGTCTAAAACTTAATATTTGCAAATCTCCCAATGCAAAGAAGCTTTCAAGGAAATCAGGCTAAAATTCACCTTTTCCCAAACCGCTTCTCACTGCAAATATGCAATATGCGTTACAAACAAAAAACAATCACCAAGATGACCACATGCTACCACAGCAACAAAAGCATACTTTTATTTTTTAATGAGTGCAACCCAAGATCAAAAAAAAAAAAGCTCTCATAAAGAAAAACAAAACTGATCCCAAATCCTGTCCTGAACTTCTACACTTATTAGTTACAACCACTTCCTCAGAGCACTACAATAAAGATTTCCATTTTCCGTCTTCCAGGGAGCCTCCCAAGAATATACACACCACCTGTTACTCCATCTAGCAGATGTGTTTGTTGGACTTCGACAAACAATTTCCAGTGGGTTCCAGTTGGAACCATCTGGATTCCACTTGGTTCCAACTGGAACCAGCTGGAAATTGTTCTATAAACCAGTTGGGCTGGGAAAGATTTTCACCAGGGAACAAAACAGCACTTCTCATGGCCACAGGCCGATCTTGTTAACAGATGGAACCGAGTGAAGGATCGTACTCCATTCTTACCCAGCTGTTCCCGTATCAGCCGAATATTCGCCACCCCTGATGGGGCCCGGATGCAACGTGATTTCTGTGGAACCAATGTGGGCATTCTCCAGGCGCCCGCCGCAGATGTCTCTCACCAGAGTGATGCCTGTCAAATGTTGCGGCCTGGGGTAATGAAAAATGTGGGTTTAGATTTTCGGCGAACATATATCAGGCGTTCGTGTCGTTACCTCAGGCCCGGGTTACTCCTTCCAGCACGAATATTGGTCACCCGTATCGGCTTCCGAAATAGGGCGCTGAATGCTATGGCCATCCGCAGTATCTGTCCTCCCTTGAGGAACGATGTGCAAAGAGTTAAACAAGTCATCATCATCATCATCAGCCTGACTACACTACACCTACTGCAGGGCAAAGGCCTCTCCCATGTCTCTCCAATTAACCCTGTCCTTTGCCAGTTGCCGCCACCGTATCCCCGCAAACTTCTTAATCTCATCCGCCCACCTAACTTTCTGCCGTCCCCTGCTACGTTTGCTTTCTCTTGGAATCCACTCCGTCACCCTTAAGGACCGAGGAACGATGTGCAAAGAGTTAAACAAGTAAATAATGCTTAACAACGTAATGCGCTTTTTCCTCGCACGTAAGCCACTTCGCCATCATGTTAGAAAAAACTTAAGCCTGTTGACATAGCAGTGGAATGGTTTTAGCTCCATCACCGCTTTCCTGAACCAATGGTAATGATTTGACGCAGTACAACTACCGCTAATGAAACACGAACCAAACGAAGTAAGAAAAACTCTGAAATGCACAACGTTAGGAAAGAAAATAATACAAGAAGAAAACGAATCACAGGTGATGTTACACCAACGGCCTACCATATCAGTAAGAAGAAATGAAAGGTCTGCCTTTTTAGGATATTTGCGGTACGCGAGAACAGCACCGTACTCACGCCTTCCATGACGCTCCCGTCAATAGTGAAAACACCTTCTTTGGAGTCGCCCGACATCTTTGTAAGCAAGAAGAATGAAGTCTGTCGGAAAATATAAATACGTGTCACCAAACTGTTTCCCTACGCTAGCTCTATTGAATGCGTTCGACGTTAATACATCACGCTGTTCGTGGCGCTCAGCTGCTTTTGCCGACGCCGGGCGGCTATGATTGGATGTGAGTGGATCGGATTGGATTCGTAGCTACCTAAGCTTCATTTTTTTTTTAGTTTCGGATTTGTTGCACCGACGATGCTCCTTCAGTCGCAAAATTAGTAAAATGTCTCCTGTAGCGCAATTCTGCGAGGGAAGCAGATGCAGACAAGGTAAGTATATGCATAAAGCAGGCGCTAAGATTTTAGGCATCAGCTAATACCGTTGCACGAAACTTTAAGGTAATCTTAATTTCCGTTTTTTTTTCTTCGCCTTGCAGCTGCCACAAGAATATGCAGATATGAATATGTATGGTCAAGTAATTGTGCTTAATATTTAAGCAAGAATTTACAGGTAGATGTTCAAGGCGCGTGAGTTTCAATTGATATGAGGAGCCAGCTGGATTTAAACTGCACTTCACCATCCTGAGGGCGTCAAATTCAAACCAGTCAGCTTGCTGATCGGGTACTTCTTCAGCCCATCTGGTTGGTAAGCGAACGCAATGTTTTGTTTTAAGTTCCGACGTAATCCTTATTGCTTAGCTTTGTAGATGTGAACCTTGCAACGCTCTAGGGCAACTTCTGCAGTTTGCGTCTGTAGGCGATATGCAGCGATGGTGTTGTGTGTTTTGCGCTTTGACTGACAAGTGAACCCGCCGAAAATCAGCTTGAACCATCACTGTTAAGGCGAGCCCTTGGTGTTGATAGCCCGCTTTAATCTGCAGCCAGCTTGGAGTCGGAAGCAGCAGCGCTATCTTTCGGGGCTATCCGATCTCCTGCCGCGGTCTGCATGGCACTGTATGCATACGTACGTTAGAGCAGCGCATTCGCGCCACGTTCTCTGCGGGCTTGAGCGAGTTGTGCGTTCTTATTCCCGGACTTACGCCAATCAGAAGCGTTTAAACGGATACTGAAGGAGCACAGCAGTTGGCTAAAAATAGCGGCACCCCACGCGGTCTGTGAAGGTGAGGTCGATGTCCAGCAAGCCGTGCCTGTGTTTGCTGCAGTGAACGCTGGGTGTGTTTGCGTCTGTTGACGTTGCCTAGGGCCGCATTCAAAATACGTTGTTTGCTATGTTTAGCACGGTTGTAGTGCGCACTGAGATCGCGCGAACTTTTGGTGAGCCATATATGTACTTCAAAAGCGTCAGAGTTAAATTCATATTTTCTTAGCACGAAAGGATAATGATGAAAAAAGATGACAGATAGTATGGTCTGTAGTCCTTCTTCCGTCCTTGGCCTTTTCGCTAAAGATATCAATTTAACTGCGATTTTTCTTCAGACAAGTTACAGCGACTGTCAGTCAGATTACGATTTCTTAACTCCCCTTGTATGGACCACCATTTGGCATATTTTGCATGCTTGCGCAGTTTTAGCGCCTTTGTGAGTCGTGTTAAAGGTGGTAACATTGATTGTGTGGCGGAACCCCAGTTTAGCCGGGAGAGGACACAGTGCGGAAACGGAAGAGCACATTTTATCAAGGTATGTTTGAAGATTATACTCCGGTCCCAAAAATGTGAAAATGCCCCCGAGCTGCCAGTCGAAATGTAATCTTACAACTTGTACCTACAGTGGTCAGCACGCCTGACTGTAGAGCTCGAACGCCGCCCTGTCGCACTAAGGAAGGGAAATTTTAAAGCTGTTCTAGAGGCAATGTTTGCGCTGGAGTCAATTAAGTAGCATAGATCCACTATTTGCCTTGGCATTTATTAGCAATAGCTGAGATGAGTGAAGATTTGGGTTTGTTAGACAGTCGTCCTGACGACTTCTTTCACCCTGTTGAAGCATGTTACAGTCGTCCATAGACTTGTCTGTAGAGCGCTCGAACTCCGTGTCGTCTGCGCTCCGCAGCGCGCAGAGTGACGTCTAGCGGCAGAGCATCAGACATGCGCTATCTCGAACCCCGGCGCTGCCGCCAGACGTCGCTCTGCGCGCTGCGGAGCGCAGACGACACGGAGTTCGAGCGCTCTATAGACAGGTCTGTGGACGACTGCACAAGCAACACCCCCTGTACGCTGTCAACTCTACGCAGCCGCCATGGATTCCAGCTGCAGCAGCAACAATACAGTGGCTGCCGCGGACGTCCGGTGCCCGGAGTGCCTGGCTCCGATGTCCAGCAGTGCAGCGGTGGCATCCCACTGCCAGAGGATGCACCGGGACGTTCACACCCTGGCGCGGTGCTGCGGCGAGCTCTTCTTCTCCCGAGGCTCGTACCAGAGACACTGCGGCGCCCTGCATCCGCACGCCTTCGTGTGCTCCCAGTGCAAGACTCGTTTCGCCAGCGGCGCCCAGCTCAAGAGCCACCAGCTGGCCTTCGTCAAGACCTACACCTGCCCAATGTGCGGACACCGCGAGGCCAAGCTGGCGAAGCTGACCTCACACGTGGAGCGGGCGCACGCTGTTATCCTGGACCAGCGTTACGTCCTTGTCGACCTGCAGCCCCGGTCGACATCCAGCGACGGCGAAGTCGGGGCTGAGAAACGTCGCAGCATGGTCCGCAAGCTGCTCAACATGACCGTCTCCTGCTGCGGCGGTGGCAAGCGGGCCACCGGTTCGCTCCTGGAAACTCTAATGGGCGGCGCCAGATTCGAGCAATCCTACACGTGTGGATTCGGCAGCGAGGACGCGTACCGCGAGCCTTTCGTCGACGGCGCGGCCTTCCAGGCGGTGTGCGACGACCAGCCAGAGGCATTCGAGTCGGCTAGCGTCCTGGAGGAGACGGGCGAGAGCGCGGTCCGCTTCTTCGACAGCCAGCAGCAACAGCAGCAGCGTCAAGTCTCGCCCGAGGAACCGGGGATGGTGCTCAAGAAGATACTAAATTCTCTGTTGACCACCATGGCGGCGGCCGGTTCTTCGGCCGGCGACGAATCTTCTTGAACGGTCCTGGCTACCCCGCGATTGGACATGGACTACTGCTCTTCGGACCGTGACAACCGGCGACCGACGTATCCCGTACTTGTCGGCACGCAGTAAGGCCATACTCTGACCTCAGACGCAGGGCTTTCGTCTTAAAGCCCCTCCATAGCGTTTTCTGTAAAGCGTCACCGCCAAGCAGCAGCTAAAGTGTGTGCTTCAATGGACGAAGGTGTGCATGCATTTAATATCGTTACTCGCGGCCTGCGTAATACTGAGCAGCGTGCTTTTTAGCAGTGGATTTTATAGCCGGACTTACCTCGCATAACCGCAAGCGTTACCAAGTTTTTAACCATTGATATTTTATTGTTTACGTAGTCTTACATTTATTCACTCCGTGTAGACTGTGACGTGCACAATATGTGCGAATAAAGAACAAATAAAGATTGTAAAGGTAGTGTGCAGAACAGACGTGTCATTTCTGTAGCGGTGTGCTGTCAGACAAATAAAGGAGGACTTTAACAGCAAAAAACTAACACTTGCCAAATTGTGTTCGATTGTGAACAAGAGACCAGTACGGACCCTAAACCGTCTTTTTCCTTCTTTCTTGATTTGATGACTCTTAGTTTCATTACTATCATGTTTGCCCCCGTCAGGCGGGATTCCGCCAAACCACACTGGTGCGCGTGTCAGATAGCCTCCACCCTCACTTGTGGCGATACGCGCCGGCCATTTTTAGTAACGAGGTGAAAAGGGCACAGCTGGTTTCCCTGCTGCCGGCACTCTTCACCGATGATTTTCTTTTGGCTCGGCCGCAGTTAACGGGCAGCTTTGCAGGACGTTCTTTCTTCACAGTACAAACTACGGTGAGGCGGAAAGAAACTTCACCTAAAAGAAAAAATTTAGAGATAAGAACAGCGATATTTGTAGCTAAAATTGACCGCATTGCCATTCTCTGAGATTATGCCCGTTATCACACTCAGCTGCTGACGAAGCTCTTCACGTCTTCCAAACACAAGGGCGCGAGGCTGCCGATGTAACAGGGTAAATTTTGGGCCTTGCGGCGTGCGTCGTTAACCAATACATGTCGAAACTCCAGGCAACGAATTCCGTATGCGGGCAACGTCTCTACATGACGTCTGTCTCGCCCGTCCACCGCGCGATTTCAGATGACGAAGAACCCCAGGTGGCTTAAATCAATCAAGACCTTTGTACCACGACGCCTCTCATAGCCCGTACCACTCCGCGACTATACAGTCCATATACCATCCATCTAGATTCAGGCGTCCAGTGACATATGGCATGCATGAGAGTCATTTTCTAAACATGACCTACAATGATTGCCCGCAAAAGACAGTGCAGCAGAAGTAAAAAAACTAAAAATATTCCAAACTGCAGTAGCTGCATGATAGTATGGGGGTAAGCGGCTCCTTCGGCAATTATCCTCTGACACTTTGCGTGGATAGCAAGACTGTTCCCAGTTAGCTTCAGCAGCATGTTTATTTTTCTGCGAGGCACAATTCAGTTAGCACTTTTCGCTATTACAACATCGCATTCCTAGTTTAAATCAATTGCATCGAAATGTTTCCGCGCTCAGAAAACGCGCAGCTCTTTTGCCATGCCTCGTCAGAATGCATGGCCTCCAGAGCGGAGTAGAAGCGGGACGCCGATATTGCCACGTATCATTGTAGTGTCTGTTCGTTCACGCTCAAGGCTGCAGGAAATGGCTGTTATCATTTTTGTTCGTGACGCGAGAAGCGACCAGTCTAATCTCGATTGATCGCAGCCATGAAAGGCTGCATCTAGGTTTTTCCAGATTACTGTCGATGATCTTGTCCTGCTATCTGGAAGTTTCCTTGCCGGTTTTAAATTGAGCGATGCCGCGAGCGGCGGACATTCGTAGTTCGACGATTGACGAGCACGCTTGTCGCTTACGCCGCCACCGAGTGATTCAGTTCTTTTGCGGGCGCAAGTCAGCCCAAATAAAGAGCTTCGTTTGCAAGTCTTTCTGGTGTCTTCCTGACCGCTGGACTGCCGTCACTACAACGTGACAATATATTGCTCTGGCAGAGAAAACCGACGCGCTGTGTTGAAGAGTAAGGAAATGAGGAAGACCATGAAAATTTTATGCAGCAGGTTTATTTTCTATCAAACCTTACCGGCAGCACTAGCCCTTTTATGAAGTGCTGCATGTTTCTGCCTTAGTACGACAGAATATCTGTGACCTCCTGTGGAATGAACTTGGAAGTGGACCACACCGCTCACAACATTTATCCTGTTACATCGGCAGCCTGTGGGCCAAACTCGCAAGGCGCGCGAGCAGCGGCCGCTAAGCGCGCAATTTCGGTACCCCGCGATAAGAAAACTGTCTCGCGTTTCACGGGCGTGCGAGGCCGCATCCGATAGCAAAATGCGGGGACACGCCCCCTTCGAGAGCGCTGTCTACGCGGCGACCGGCCACAGGCGAAAAAGCAGTGAAAGCGAGCTGCGCACCGCCTGTCGTTAGCCGCCGTGAACATACCGTGAGCATTATCTCGCACCTGATGGCTATCGCTTCGCGGCGCTGACGGCAGTCAAAGCCACGCGCTCCGCCTTTCGTGTTAAGTCTGTGGGCGCCTGTACTACGTGTTGGAAAGCGAAAGCGTTGGTGGTTCACTGTTCATTGCGCAAATCATTGCACTGTTCAAGGCCGCAATGGAATCTAGGGACGAAGGGTGGCGCGATGCATTGACTGGGTGTGTTGCCTTTTACTGCTATAGCGCCAAGGCTCAGCAGAAAATCAGGCATCGTCGGCTTTGTGAGCGAAAAAATTCCCGGAGAAGCAAACGCAAGACATCGTGGAGCAGAAGACTAGGGCCTAGAAGTCCTCAAAGGCGATGATGACAAGAAACGCCGTGGATATTTCTTGAGGGTCCGAACAATCGTTTGCAATGAATTCACGTGTTCAGTATGTTTGTCAGCAAACCCATCGCTAACGCAGTATACTGCAAAAGTTATATCTTCAAAGAAATAAAGTGACCGTGCCGGCTGAAGCTGCAATCCTCGCTTGAAATAAAAGCAGGCAAGCTGACAACAGCGGCCCACATCTACAGTGCCAGCACTCCATCAGGTCTGTTAGAGGACGCAACCGCAGACCTATGTAACGCCATCAATAAACGTTTATTCCATCTATCTGTATCATTCGCGCCAATGTGGCGCACCTGCGTTGACCTTACCCTCGCAAAGATGCTGCGATGTAGGGTACCCCGAAGATACCTGAAGTCCATTGGCCATTGAGGCGCCCTACTGCGAAGCAGAGCCGATCCATGGCTCCGCCGCGATGTGACACGTGGCGCCATCTGGTGGAGGCATCGTGCTCAAAGAGCGCGCATCGCGCGTTCAATCCAGCGCCGGTTGGGAATGACGCCGCTCCAGACAGTGCCGGTGCCCATGCCGCACAGCGTGCTAGAGCGCGTCACTACGGTTCCCTGACTCGTCATGCCCACCAGAGTCCAGTTGGAAGACGGCGCCGGCTGGCTTAGCTGGCACACCAGAGGGCCTCCGCTGTCGCCCTGCGCGTTGTCCAAATGCGGAGAAGTCGAATGTACAGTGTCGATCACCCTTAGCGGGAACGCTTGAAGGCGTGGTTTTGCATCTCGCGCAGTGCTAGCTGCGTGCGCCTCGCTTGAACAGAGTGGCCATACAGTGTGACAGGGTACAGGGAAGGTCACAGCACGCTAGTTGCGCGATGCGCCTGTAGATGGCGCCATGCGATTCGCAGCTAGGGTGACTCGACACAGCTCTCCTTTGCAAAACAAACTGTATCGAAGCATCCTACGCAGCACCACGTGTTTCTAGTGCACCACCTATAGTTTCTAGACAGCAACATGGATAGGGAATAGAAATAAAAAAAATGTTATATATGCAATAGCTGGCACAGTAACAGCATGGTGGATACCTGCTACTGCAACTAGCAGTCCAAATATGGCGGTTCATGGACTGACAACTGCAAAGAAACAGACGAAAAGACATCCAGAAGTTGCAACAGAAGCTGCGACAAATGCGAAGTGTAATGCTATTGCATTCCACTCTTGAGGTGACGTGGGCGACCCATAGTTTTTGGTTAACTATAGTGCCTGTTTTGATGCCTGGTCGCAATGAGAGCTTTCGCTACACTCTGAACATGAATAAGTTTATATAGGAGTAAAAAGGGTGCAAGCTGTCCTCTACAGAATACCCTGCCCCTTCTGGGACAGGATACTGATATACTCTCCAAGCCCTAGTGTATAGATTTCCACCCCTAAAAATATGGAATACTTATGGTTGGCAAGAGAAACATATTCCTTCTTCAAAACATGAAACTCTAGCAGTTATGAAGATTGTGATCGAGCTATCAACTTCCTCTATTTGCTAACCTCAAAACCTCCGGTGCCGCGCTTAAAAAGCCTCCTTTCGTTGCTAACTGCATCCAAGTACTATGCTTTGCGGTGGAAATATGCCTGCGTTGCCGAGAGCAAGCATTCCATTTATTTAGTGACCGAAACCTAGCCCTGGACTTGGGCAGCATACACAGCCCCTAAAAGGGGCTAAAAGGACAGCTTACTCCCTTTTTACTACCATATATAGGCTAATTCGTGTGCTGGTATGATCCCCCAACAGCACAGCTAAAAGGGGCTAAAAGGACAGCTTACTCCCTTTTTACTCCCATATATAGGCTAATTCGTGTGCTGGTATGATCCCCCAACAACACAGCTAAAAAGGGCTAAAAGGACAGCTTACTCCCTTTTTACTCCCATATATAGACTAATTCGAGTGTAGACTGTGCTGGTAGGATCAACCCGAACAGCACAGCTAATCAGCCCAGTATTGGAAACGCATTGGCAAATGTCGGTCCTACAAAGGACCAGAGTGAAACCATTCATTTGCAGTATAGGGCCGATTACCTGTGCTGCTTTGGGAAAGAGATGTGCTGTGCAACCAGAGGGAACTCACGTTGCAGGGCCCGGACTCGTCCGACTCGTCCACAGCGCAGACCAAGTAGTCGTGCCCGATGTGCGGCTGAATACGGAGGATGCTGGAGCACGCATCGTCAAAGTTGCGCACCTTCAGCCGAACCTGTTTCAGCTCGAACGCGCTGCCAGTGCCTGCACGACCGTGCATGCGCAACGGCGGGGAAACGGTCAGCCTCACCGCAGTGACGTGCAACTCTGTGACGGCGACACTTGCGATGACTCACAAAGCTTCGATGGCACGTACGCGTCCTCGGACAGGGCACTTTAAAATGGCATAATTAAGCGTAATTGATTTCAACAGATAACTGCTACGTCAATTGCTGTATGTTAATTATTCAAAATCGTACTGCTGTTGTATATCCTATAATCCTATAGAGAAGCAATATAATTTAAACAGCTTCTAAGTAGGAGTGGAACCGCAGCTGTAGAGCAGTAGTAGTAGTAGTAGTAGCAGCAGTAGTAGAAGTAGTAGTAGAAGTAGTAGTAGTAGTAGTAGTAGTAGTAGTAGTAGTAGTAGTAGTAGTAGTAGCAGTAGTAGTAGTAGCAGTAGTAGTAGTAGTAGTAGTAGTAGTAGTAGCAGTAGTAGTAGCAGCAGTAGCAGTAGTAGTAGTAGTAGTAGTAGTAGTAGTAGTAGTAGTAGCAGTAGTAGCAGTAGCAGCAGTAGTAGAAGTAGTAGTGGTTTGGTTTGGTTTATGGGGTTTAACGTCCCAAAGCGACTAAGGCTATGAGAGACGCCGTAGTGGAGGGCTCCGGAAATTTCGACCACCTGGGGTTCTTTAACGTGCACTGACATCGCACAGTACACGGGCCTCGAATTTCTCCTCCAAAGAAATTCAGCCGCCGCGGCCGGGATCGAACCCGCGTCTTTCGGGCCAGCAGCCGAGCACCATAGCCACTGAGCCACCGCGGCGGCAGAAGTAGTAGTAGTAGTGGCAGTAGTAGTAGTAGGAGTAGTAGTAGTAGTAGTAGCAGCATTAGTAGTAGTAGTAGTAGTAGTAGTAGTAGTAGTAGCAGCAGTAGCAGCAGGAGCAGCAGTAGTAGAAGTAGTAGTAGTAGTGGCAGTAGTAGTAGCAGTAGTCGTACTAATTAAAGCTCCTTTTCTTTGGCATGCAGATGGCGAGTATCTTGCACCGTGACGTAAGTGAAGGGATAAAGGCATTGCAAAGAGAATGAGAGAAGAGCCCCTACAGTCTTTGTAAAAAATGTGCAGCCCATCGATTCTGATCCGCCTCCATTTCGAAGCATAAGGCTTCCACGGGTTCTAAAGAGATCCACTATGCATCTTGGGAGCAGAACCTTCGAACTATATACTTGTAACAAAG
Organism: Amblyomma mixtum; assembly: GCF_055824585.1. Classification (NCBI taxonomy): domain Eukaryota; kingdom Metazoa; phylum Arthropoda; class Arachnida; order Ixodida; family Ixodidae; genus Amblyomma; species Amblyomma mixtum. The sequence goes on along the minus strand of NC_143012.1, from coordinate 35,932,167 downwards.
GCTGTACTACCTAACATGCGGAAGGAAGGAAAGACTCTGAAACTGCAAAATCAGTTCGCTCTAAAAACATTCTCACTTGGCTGCTGAGCTACAAACCGATACTATCTGGGGAATTTTTACATTGTCGACGCGTACTACAGGTTTGGTTTTGGAAACTAACACCGAGTCGCTTCGCTTCGTAATTGCGATACCCACCGCGCGTGGCGCCCCAGCCCGTGGCGTAGCAGGTGGTGTTCACGGGCAGCGTCTGTCCGACACCGGGAAGGCACACCGGTCGCACGTGATCAGTGAAGTTCACCGGAAATGACAGCTTGAGCACGGCCACATCGTGCGTCATGTCGTAGTTGACGAAGCTCTGCGCGGAACAAAACCGTGACGTGAGGAGAGCCGTCCGGACCAAGGATTACTAAACGCGGCAATTAATAAAGTTAGAAAGAATCACGGCTTTTTCAACCCCAAAAATAAAACACTGTCAAGGAGAGGAGGAGGGCGTAGCCCAGAGCTGGTACAGTGAATCTTCAGGCGCAGGTCATCGCTATATAGCGAATTTCCTCATGAATCGGTTGAGCCTGACCTAAATGAGCGGCTTGATAAGTCGCGAGATGGTGCTGCAGCGGATAGACTCCTGAAGCGGAGCGGGCATCGCACCGTCAAAACCAACCTACCCCCCCCCCCCCCCCCCCCCTCAATCCTGACAACCTGCTACAACGCAGGCAAGCTAAAAAAATGTGAACTCGGAGGCGTGCGAATATTTGAAATTTTCTATAAGTGAATCGAATATCCTCGTGTTGGATCAGCCCAAACGAATCAAATAGTGCAAGCTCAGAACTATCAGATTTTCAGAATGTTTTCCAATGTTTTTCGATAATTGGCAAGAAGTTCGAATAAGGCGTGCCGTTGAATTTCGTTATACCCGAGATGGCCATATTTAAGTTCGATATATCCGAGGTTAGCGCTCTAAAGTTCGTTATATCTGAGGTGGCATATTAAGGTTCGTTATATCCTATGTAGTGTACCAAGTTCGTTCGTAGTCAAGTGAGAAGGTTGCCACCTGCCTACCGTGGCAGGTGGACAACCTGCCACTAGCTACTGACAGACGGCGGTCGCCATTTCCGCTTCCACAGACCGTTCTAATGCTAACGCATGAAAAAGTAAAGTATTATTCGCACACCTCGCACTTGCCGGGCCAGTAAGTGACTTTATGGCAAAAAGAGAAAAAAAAGCATAAAAATCTACAAATAGAACGCAGGTCGGGTGGCCAATTTCATGTGTTCTGAGCTAGTCGGTTGCTTTTGCGCCAGCGCCCGACTGTCAAAAAAGCAGCTCTGGCTGCAGTTAGCCGCTCACAGACTTTACAGAATGCATTTTCAACGCTTCCACACGACACCAAAGAAGCAGCAGCAGTCCTTTTCTAGTCGTTTTTGGTCTTAGAGCTGTGAACATTATAGAGGGCACTTCCGTCGTAAAAATCCGGGAACCGACTCACGCTGGGCTTTGCGTAGGCAGCGAGGGTTCTGATCTGGACACCGGTGTCGTTGCCGAAAAGGCTGTGGCTGCCCAGTTTCACCACAACGTCGGACGGCTGCATCCTGCGCAACAATGCAGAGAAAAAAACAGATACAATTTAAAAGGCAAATCAAAAATTGATAGTTCGATTACCACTGTGTAACGCTAGTTTCAGCGGCAGGCGTTAATTATTTATATTTTACGATATGATGGGGTAGACAATATGAGGGCGATTTCGTGTATGTATAGTTCTAGAGCGCTTATATTTAGTTTTCCTCGCATACTCATTTTTTAGCAACCCAGCCTCTGAGTTCTTCCCGTGACAGTCAATTTCCGAATGGGCATTACGCCGCCCTCGCCGTAATCTCCCAAGCCACCCGCCTTTTTCCACCTTCTATCTTCCCTCTCCTCCTCCTGCCTAAATGAGGAGAGGAGAATTTTCTTCTCTCCAGTTTGCCGCCTGGTGACTGCGGAAGCTAGCCGCCATCTGCCATGGTTCGTAGGTGGCAACGTGCATTTGATTAATTTAAATTAAATTCAAATATTTCAGTTAAATCAATAATTCACTAAAGAATTAGGGTCTTAAGGCTGACGCTGTAGATTTTAAGGCAGAATGCATGGCTGTAGGGCTAAACCAAAGTTATGACAGCTTTAGCTGTACAAGTCACAGACGATCAGTGCTATTCATGCGGTGGAGTAATGCATTACTATTAGTGTTCCCTCTGACGGTGGCGGATGTGATCCAGTCCATCAACCACTGTGACACACCCTACCCCGGCCGTCTTCACTCGCCCGACCCAATCCATCAGTCACAGTGTGCCCCGCTGTAACCCATCGCCTCTCTCCACATCTTTGTACTCTGATTGGCGGCCGTGTTTTCCCTCTCGCCGCTCTTTGCCTCCCACCGACTCACACTCTCTCCTTTCCTCTCTCTTTCCATCTCTGCGCTTCACCTCCTCACACTGAGGCTTCACACGTCGCCGCCAACGCCGGACACTTTTTGCGCCAATGGGGGGTCGAATGCTAACGCATTAAAAACATACGCGCGCCCTTCCGGTTGAACTCTGACAGGTTAATATGCAAAATGAATATGTCACCTTCGAGACTGCGCGCGTGCAGAAGCACAATTCCCTTACTTCATGAAGCAGTGGGCGGCCGTGATGACCAGTTCGTTGCTGATCAGGGATCCACCGCAGAAATGTGCAGCTGGGTGGATGTTCTTCCTCTGGATGCTAACCTGCATCGGAGCGAGGGCAGCACGGAGAAAATATGCTCCCAGAAAGTGCTTCAGACAACCCCCCCCCTCCCTCCCAATATACTTCGCGTTATCATGCGCCAAGGTAGCACATACGCTGACAATGCAGCACTGGTTTGGTTGGTTTATTGGGGTTTAACGACCCAAAGCAACTCAGGCTATGAGAGACGCCGTAGTGGAGGGCTCCAGAAATTTCGACCACCTGGGGTTCTTTAACGTGCACTGACATCGCACAGTACACAGGCCTCTAGAATTTCGCCTTCATCGAAATTCAGCCGCCGCGGCAGGGATCGAACCTGCGTCTTTCGGGTCAGCAGCCGAGCACCGTAACCACTGAGCCACTGCGGCGGGGCAATGCAGCACTGCAATCACGTTCAAAGGCGATAAGTACTCTTGAGCGTTTGATTGCTCCACACTTATAAGTCAGTCTAATGTTTATGGGAAGCACGATCCATCAGAGACTTGCCAAAACAGCACGAACGTGTTCGCCTGGGCGCATCTTACCCGATGCGGCCGGATCTCTCCTGATCCTCCTCCCTTAACTGAGGGTATAGGACAGGGGAGGTCTGGATGAGGTAGTCTCATTCTGTTGGACATTAATGGTTTTTCACTCACTCACTCACTCGCTGTCGCTTGCCGTCATGAGCGAGATTGATGATTAAGCGCGGCTCTACAACAACCTGCCTTCGAACGAAAGAGAAGTCTATGCGGGGTCAGATCTGAGAGGCTATGCACCCTGGCCAATCCCCCGCCGTAGGTATTTGCCTTTAAACCTGAGGACATCATCATCATTGTCACCATCCATTTAAAAGTGATCCATTTAAAACGCAGAATTAAAAGGTTAAGGCAATCTAATAAATTACGCCCAGTTCCAGACTACCACAACAAAGTGAATTCATTAAACAGACAAATAAAGGAACAAACAGCAGCAGCCAAACAACGCTTTTGCAGTACAACGCTGAGCAATTTTATCAAAGATTCGCCCCAGAAATTCTGGCGTTATATTAGCCACAAAGATAACCCCCGAGAACCGTTGTCACCGACGGAAGGAAGCAAGCAAGCTGAAACGTTCAATGTCTTCTTCCATTCCGTATTTACTCCTGATAATGGCACGATGCAAGATTACAGGCCAGAAACATTGCAGCAAAACGATGCATTAGGTGCACCAGTCATAACTGAAGCAGGAGTGTTCTCGCTGCTGTTAAATTTAGATGACAAAAAGTGCAGTGGCCCAGATGGTATCCCTAATTGCTTTCTTAAACGTTATGCGGAGCCTATAAGCAAATATTTATGTCTAATCTACAATAAATCCATCAGTGAACAATGCCTCCCAGCGGATTGGAAAATTGCAAAAATAGTGCCTATCTTCAAGTCCGGAGATATTTCTTGCCAGTCAAATTATAGGCCCATTTCTCTGACGTGTACTTGCTGCAAAATTTTAGAACATATCATTTTAAAATTTATTACGCAGTTTGTCGAAGAAAATAACATTCTTCACCCTCACCAGCATGGCTTCAGAAGAGGTCTGTCTATTGTCACCCAACTTGTTGAGATTCTACATGATTTCGCTAAAGCAATTAATGACCAAACACAAAGAGACGTAATTTACCTGGACTTTTCGAAAGCCTTTGACCGTGTCTGCCATGCAAAATTGCTTCTTAAGCTCAAATATATTCTAGGGGATGGGCCAGTTGTGCAATGGATCCGCTGCTACTTATCTGACCGCCGCCAGTTTGTTCAGTTCGGCGCCCATACTTCCGGAACAATGCCAGTCCTCTCGGGTGTACCACAGGGCTCCGTTTTAGCGCCTATCCTGTTCCCCTTGTTTGTGAACGACATAGCTAGTCAGGTGGATTCCAAGATAAGACTATTCGCAGATGACTGCGTCCTGTATAGAGAAGTTCTGAACCGGCAAGACCAAATTGCTCTCAACAAGGATTTTGGTTTGATAGCCCAATGGTGCACGGACTGGCAAATGGCCATAAACCTTAGCAAAACAGTGTCAATGTCTATAACAAAAAAGAAATCTAAGCTTTGTTTTTCGTACGGATGTAACAGTACGATCCTCAAAACAGTCACTGAGTATAAGTACTTGGCCGTCGTGGTCTCATCAGATATGGGTTGGTCAGCTCATGTAGATTATGTGGCAAACAAAGCGATGCGGAAGTTAATGTATCTAAAACGGGCCCTGCGGTACTCTACGAGGGAAGCCAAACTTTTGGCTTATGTGATGTGTATTCGCCCGATCTTGGAATATGCGAACGTGGCATGGTTTCCGTTTGCCCAAAATCAAATATCTACGCTCGAAGCTGTCCAGCGGAAGGCCGCACGTTTTATCTGCAACAGATACCAGCGCACCGACTCACCCACGCAGATGCTGACCGAGATTGGGCTTCATACACTAACCAGCCGTGCGCTGCTACAACGTCTGAAATTTTTGTACCTTATCTTGCATAACATGATTAAAGTAAATCCTGATACCTACATTTCTTTCAATACTTGCAGAGAAACCCGTCATAAGCATCAATTCACACTCCAAGAATATTTTTGTGCCAATAATACCTTCAGTTTTTCGTTTTTCCCGCGAGCTGTGCGTGAGTGGAATTCTTTAGATCAGAGTGTGGTCTCGCAGTCTTCAATTGACAAATTTGTTGAACTTGCTAGCATTTCTGTACTGTCAACAACGCGGATGTGATGTCATCACTTATGTGTCTTCGTTTTGCTTTTTATGTATAAATGTAAATCTGTGATAACGTCAGTGCATGAATGACGGTATCCTAAGTGTTTTTTTTTATGTGCTTGCCTCTTTTTTGTTGCAGTGTCTTCGCATACTCTTGTGAACAAACGTGTGTATGGTTCTATGAGCAAATGTATACGGGCACTTAATCCACTCCTGTAAAAATCCCTAAAAGGATTGACAGTATCTCCAAATAAATAAAAAAATCTGAGAGGCAGCAAGCGGCGTCGACTCTGGGGGAACTGGAAGACTGCGTCGAAAGTATACAGTCCAAAAGGGTTTGCTTCGGGGCCGGGCTATGTGGTCCGTTATGCATATCCAGCTTTGCAAGTTTCTTGAAGGTTACAGAAGCTATCGTCTTCAGCCTTCTTGAAGTTAGCCCTTGGGGCTCTTGTAGCACGGATGCTACAGGAGTCCCAAGATGTTTGCTTAGAGGCCATGCCATTGGGCTATTTACTTTTGACAAAGACTGTACTACCGGGTATCAGCTCCCCTTGTCACCTGCCAACGGCAATAGCTGGCGTCCTTGTAAGCGTACCTGCCACGGCCAGCTGTGCGGCACTGCCTCTTCGCCTCCGACGACACGGTCCGACATATCGACGGACGGCTCCACGGCGGGGGTGCCACACGTCGTGTTGGTCACCAAATGCTGGGACCAGAGGTCGACGCCTGCGGAATAGCACGCGGTCAGCCTCTCGTAAGCTGAAGAGTCCTTTCATCATGCCACTTCCAGCCTGACATCGGCCGTCACGGCACTTGCCGGTTGAAGGCTCAAAATTATATGCCCGCGATATGAAGCTACGGTAGTTATGTAAAATACGGAAACAAAGACTGGATATCTATTCTTTGCGCTCTTAAAAACTGAAGACATAATGAACTAACCGGATGAAGGCTACCTTTTCACGAGGGCTCTCGGCAATTTTCATGTCAGTGGACTCATTAACAGTCAACAGAAATGGTTTGGTTTATTGGGGTTTAACGTCCCAAAGTGACTCAGGCTGTGAGAGACGCCGTAGTGAAGGGCTCCGGAAATTTCGACCACCTGGGGTTCTCTAACGTGCACTGACATCGCACAGTACACAGACCTCTAGAATTTCGCCTCCATCGAAGTTCGACCGCCGCGGCCGGGATTGAACCCGCGTCTTTCGGGTCAGCAGCCCAGCACCATAACCATTGAGCCCCCGCGGGGGCTAGCCACCGCGTAAGTGCGAGCACCTCCAGACATGTCGGGCACCTGCGGCTGTTCTTCAAATTGAAGGCACGCACCTTCGATCGCCAGTACCAGCTAGGAATGTGCTCTTATGGCCCAGCTTTGGCTGTGCTCTATTGGAGCTCGCCACTACAGGGACTCGAAGTGAAGCGGCGCTTACTGCAGAATCTCTCGTCCGAACCGTCCGGGCAGTCGAACTGTCCATCGCACACCTGGTTCCTCGGAATGCAGTCATCTGTGCCGCACTGGAACCTCATGGTGCCGCTACACAGATCTGCGCATGGAAGCAAAACGAAGCATGACCGCATTTGACACTCAGCGAACCATAGACCGAAGCGAACCCCAAACCACACAAGAAGGCTTCGGAAGGTTAGAACAAATTACGGTAAACAGGCACTGACCTACCAAACAATCAATTCTAAGTAAACATGAAGGCACAATAAACTGAACAGATAGCCCTGCTAAATTAAAAAGAATATATTGGACCTTTCATGTGACAGCCACATGCGTTATGTAGATTGCTCTATATTGTTTTTATTAGCAGCATTTTCCTTCTGATTTACTGTTTTCTGCTTTATGCGCAGTGTGTGCTGCTGCATCAGTGCTCACTGAATACCTGTAACGCGTTAAAATTGTTACGAAGTTTGTCTAGGCATATGATTTTTTTGTCAACCGTGTATATGTGTAGTATTGCTTGTTTTCTCTTCCTGGTATATTGTAACTTTATTTTGTTGAATGTTGAATGGAAAACTGAAATTTCTATGTCGAGTGCACCTTTTTTTTCGCTTTACGAACAAACAATAAATACTTTTCAAACTTCAAAAAAAAAAAACGGGGGCAGAGACCTCGTCAGGCTGTATTAGCCTTTATTCTCTGCCTCCGCAGGAAATGCCCTGAAATAAAACATTTTTTATTTGATTTGAACCAGTACCTCTGCGCTAGCTCTAAGGCTATTTTACACTACAGGAATCAGCATCTCAAAGCGCTTAATAAGCGGATTTGAAAAGTGGATTCATCGTTGCTCGCCTGCATCCTGGACCTTAGAGCCCATTTTGCATTCAAGCGAAAACGCCCGCGATTTTTACCGCCGAGCTGCAAAAGCCTGTTTCGAGCACTCGCGATGGCTCGAGCGGCCGGAGAGACTAGGTTCCAACAAGTTGGTGATTTTTTGCCTCGTTGCTCAGTCGCTCATTTTCCTCAGTAGCTTGTATGCGAAACATATTTTACGTGGAGTGTTACGAAGTACCAGGTTACCTAGTATGGCTACCTAGACCAGGTTACGAAGTACGAGGTTACTTAGTATGGCTACCTAGACGAGGTTACGAAGTACCAGGTTACTTAGTATGGCTACCTAGATCAGGTTACGCAGACCAGTTTACGCAGTAGGACTACGTAGGCCACGTTACGAGTACGTGTACAGTATGCATGCAAGCGTGGCTGCCTAATAGAGGGCCAAAAACTCTCCTACCTGACCTGTAGCTTTGCTCAAGCGCCAGAGTTGTCCGTGGAACAATACGAGGCTGTCGGTGCTTGTGACGTGGTTCTTACGTCAGAAACTGAGCTCGCAAATGCTCAAGTACGAACGCGGTTAGAGGATTTATACCTTCGTCGCTCACAATTTAGGCAGTTCTCCTAACCGTGACTAATTAAAAGTGGTTGGAGCGCTTGCAGCCATCCACCGTGCCAACCCATCAGTTGAAAGGAAGAAAGCGTCGAGTATGCTGCACCCACCGGAGTCGTTGGTGGCGGTGAAACGAAGCCTGAACCCACGGCTACTCTTCATCTTGTCGGTGACGAAGAAGATGGTTACATTTTCAAAGATGCTAAGGTACGGCTTGGGCAGCACGTCGGAGCACAAGGTCCTCACAGTCAACTGAAAGAAAAAAAAAGATAGCACGTTTTTTGCCGCCCTCGCGATTCAGTCTGCGCATGCGCGCGAAAGGAAAAAAAAAAAGAGGGACTCACCCTGGCCTCCCTGATTACGACGATATCGGCGCTGCACTGGGCACTCGTCTCTAAATCGAAGTCGGTGAAGTCCAGGCGGATCCTCTGCGGGAAGAACGAACAGGAGCCACACACTTCAAAAGAACCGTCTCTTCTAGCCACCCTTGTGTCACAGACATTTAATTCGCGTTATTACCTTTACTAACTTTACGTACCCTGAATGTATACGTTCAACAGTGGTCTTTCCTTGTTCACTGTTATTTCCGCTCTTCTTTTACAGCTGTTTTACAGACTGTCTTTTCTTACAACGTTCTAATTAAAGTGTGTTACCGGCGGCGATAACAACTTTCTACTACTCTTCTGGTTTGGTGTGAAAGCACTATTCCGATGTGTCAACCCAAGATCTTGCGATGTTTGTATGCTTGAGGTGTTTGTGGGTTTATGCCAAGTGAAATAAATCAAATAAACACGCAACCGGAATTCGAACCCGCGGAGGGGCGAACAGTTCAGCTTCGCTGGCCACTATGCGAGAGCACTGGGCTATCGCCGCAGGAGAACACACCTCGCGTTACACTGCAACAAACTCTCGCGCTGTGCATTACACATAACCTCCTTCTTCAACCAATAATACAATCAAACTAATATTCCCGCTTTGAGCTATGTGGCGCTAGCGACAGAGAGATGTGCGCTGCATGCGTTGGCGCGGACAACTGTGTGGCGGCAGAAACACGGCACTAGAGCAATACGCGTTGGCATTGACAACACTGCTGCAGAAACGTAGCACTGGAGCATAGGACAATGGCCTACATTTTGTAAATTGGCATTGACGATCAAAAAAATTGGCAGTGGCTCATCTCGGCTATGCCAGAATATATGAAGCGAAAGCGAGCGCAACGACGAGGCAAGCGGTGTGACGTCACACCAAACGGCGGCAGCGGCTCCGGGGCGAGGCGCGCGGTGTGACGTCACGCCAGATGGCGCGGCGAGCGCGTGGCGTCCGCCAGCTTCGGCGATTGCTAGGCAACGGCTCAAGGTCGGTCTCTGTGCCTCCTCGGAGCACCGCCACAGCAAAATCGCAAGTTCGTGGCCAATCTAGCTTTCGCTACAAAAGTGGAAGACGCGCATAACTGACTCCCTGGGTCGATGGACACCTCAATCGCGCTTACAGGTACGTAGGTGCTGTACGCCTGCAAAAAAACTGTGCTGTTGCACAATACTTCGTGGTTAGCAATGCTAAACCGCCGGCCATTTTTTAAAAATCAGTATTACGGGCTCACTGCCAGCTATCTGCACACGCGAATCTCTGCTTTAAAGCTGAGATCTGGGCGAGTTGATTTGGATTTGTTAAGTCAGAGCTCAAGAAATACGATAAGCAGACGAAAAAGGACGAATGTTCTCTGCAGTGCTTATCTGTGGTCCTTATCTGCAAAGGTGGGGACTACTCACATCGTACCCCGTCGGTGCTTGGATCGTAACCGCGCCCCTGAATCCGTGGGGCGTCCTCTGGCCCTTTGAGAATCCCGGACTCTCCACCACACCGGAGACGACGTCGCCAATCAGCAGGTTTACTCCATCGCGAAGCGAGACTGCCGCAGGGCGCTGGGCTTTGGAGCAAGCCAGAACTGCGGAAGATACCACGAATCGGCCGCGATTTGGCTTCCGCCAAAACAGATTCGATCTTATCGGTGCCCAACCGGTGTATCTTACCGGTGGTACTCACCTCTGGGACAGAAACGTGAATGCTAACGAAAAAGGTTGTTTAAGTTAAGGACAACGTAGTGAGCTATGGAAAGGAAAATCACAGGTGTAACGTTAAGAGACAGGAGGAGGGCAGGATGGGTCAGGGAACAAACATGGATTCATGGCATCCTAGTCGAAATTAAGAGGAAGAAATGGGCTTGGGCAGGGCATGTAATGCGAAGGCAAGATAACCGCCCGCGCGCTGGTGCATAAGGGTAAAGGGGGGGATTCCAAGAGAATGTAAGCGTAGCAGGGGACGGCAGAAAGTTAGGTGGGCAAATGGGATTAAGAAGTTTGCGGGGATACGGTGGCCGCAGCTGGCAAAGGACCGGGTTAATCGGAGAGATATGGAGGAGACTTCTGAACTGCAGTGGTCGTGGTCAGGCTGATGATGATGAAGTAGGTCGACGAGAGAGCTATATACACCTCCTGGGTCGCATGACGACCGACGGGGCAAAAGGTGAGCCGGTTCGGTACTGCATCGCTCTAAGTTAACAGCGCACAAGACGTCTGACAAGAATGAGGGAAATATATACAGGAAGTAGCGGTAACTTTGAGGTGAAGGTTTTATTAGCGGCGTTTCGCTCCTATAGTTCCGATATTAGACTATACAGATTTTCGCTCTTGTCCATTGTGTTAGGGCTGTTAGCTTACCACGATGCAATTACAAATCGGCTCGCCGTTTCCCCTTCTGTCGGCATGCTATTAGCGTAGTATAAAGGAGTTTTTTTTTTCTCAGAGAGTAGAGATAGGCGTCATGCAGCCGGTGGACGCACAGCTCGCAGTCTCGGCATTTAGCAGTAGCGGTCTTGGCATTTAGCAGTATTCTGAATACAGATTCCGTTGCAGCTTACTATAAGCTGAGCAACGAACAGAATCGGCTTCAGACAAATGCGAAGCCAATATTCTGCGTACACTTGATAGCGTCTTTCATGTCGTCTATCTAAAGATCCCGTTACTTCGGCCGCTGATCGCAAGGTCGCGGGTTCAATTCCGGCCACGCCGGCCGTATTTCTATGGAGGCGAAATACGATAAATGCCGTGTACTGTACGATGTCAGCGCCCGTTTGAAGAGCCCCAGGTGGCAGCGGCGTAGTCAGCATTATTTTTCAAGAGATGTTATACACCGCCGGTAAAAAAAAAAAGCTTAGTGTCGCCATCTGGTTTTTAGAAGAGGAACCATTTTCGCCAACAAACCAACACTCTTCTTAGTTTCGTTTTTACATCTTGCTATATCGAATCGATGTGTCAACAGCAAGGGCGGAAAAAAGGCTGAAAAGAGCGGGGATGCAGGGCTCGGAAAATTTCGGGGGGTGTTCTTACACCGACACCAACATTCTGAGGCAACATTCTTAGGCAACATTCTGTGGCAACCTATTCCAGTCGTACACATTCTTAGGGAAATAGGAATATTTAAATTAATCCGTACAAGCCAGGTATTCCTGTAAAATTTTTCCGTGGTTAAAGCGTGTGTTAGCTCGTGATACAGTGGTAAGGTAAAGAGTCTTGTTTATCTGCGCCTTATTATTGTACAGGCGTCTGGATTCTGTGCGTCTGGATTGGAGGGTCTGAAGGTCCAAGAGATTAACCATCCGTGTTACGCTATCTGTTCGTCTGTAATGGTTGCAAATAAAACGGGCAGCCATTCTCTGCACATTTTCAAGCTTGTCTATACTTGTTTTGGTGTAGGGGTCCCATATGCATGACGCATACTCCAAGTTCAGTTCAGTTAGTTCAGTTGCGAAGTTTATGTAAATATTCGTAGGCTCTAATCAAACTATACTGTTTATACAATTGCCGAAAGCCTGCTGACATTTAGAACATGGGATAGACATACTTTTAGGTCGGCAAAGTGAGAGGAAACGGACTAACACTTACCGGCAGCCAAAACGAAGCCGAGAACTAAGTGTCGCATGGCTATGTGTTCGCCGCGCCTTGACTGGTGACTGCAGCCGTGATCGATTGTCCGGCATTTTATACGTTGACTCCAGGTCTATCGGGAACAGAGACATCGCTATCTCTATCAGAGAATACTGCGTAGGCCCAAGCCTGGGGTCACGCCCTACTTTTGTCCATTCAGAAGTCACTGACGGAAGTGACACGGTGGTACGGTGGAAATGACAGGCTTCGCGGGTGAGTGCGGGTTGTGACGCAATGTACCAGCTTTTTTCACGGTCTTTGATTCTATCGGGCACGAAACTCTGAATTACAATCGGGGCATAACCTGCAGCTGGTTTCTGGAGTTTAGCAGATTGAGGTGCCGCCATTGAATGGGCTGTGAACTATCGGCGGCGTCCTGCATTTTTTTCTTCTTATAACAGTGTTCTCAATAGCACTGAGCAGTTATCACAAAAGCCTTAGATGGCGTGATAACCTGCTAATCTCAGTATTAGACCTAGCACAGTGCAGGGCGTGGAACCACGCACACTATGGGGTGTTACGTAACTGATGCAATTAAGGAGGTGTAAGATAACATGAGGGGGCCGTTCCGTTGCGCATTGTCTACGGTGCCCTTCAGCGATTAGGCCGGGACTTCTTCGCTAAGTGAACTGACGTACGTTGTGTGTCGATGATGAAGGCTATGCCCGACAAAGGACTACGTGACACACACACACACACACACACACACACACACACACACACACACACACACACACACACACACACACACACACACACACACACACACACACACACACACACACACACAAACACAAACACACACACACACACACACACAAATGCGAGCGCTACCGCTTTGACAACGAAGTTTTGCAATACCAACGCCAACAAAGCGTGAGCACCGCGGTGATAACAGCGACGACTGCGCTACGGCTTCCAAGGACTTGAGTTAAAAACAGAGGAAAAATCAAAAGCTGATTTGAAACGTTCACCATTTATAACGCCAACGCTTAGCGATGTCATAATGCATATGGGATGTCTAGAAAAGTAAATGGCGTCCCAGCCGAGAATCGAACAGCGGAACTTCTGATCGGGAGATGGGCTCGCCGCCTTTCGACTGTCGCTGCAACAGGATGTGCATAAATTATTGACTGATTGATTCATCGATTAATTGGTGCCTATTTATGTGTGCGCTATTGCTGCGTCGTTGTGAAATTTAAGGCTACAGCAGCCTGAATGAATGAATGAATGAATGAATGAATGAATGAATGAATGAATGAATGAATGAATGAATGAATGAATGAATGAATGAATGAATGAGTCATTCAGTCAGACAGTCAGTCGGTCAGTCAGTCCAGATCGGTCGGTCAGTCGGTCAGTCCGTCAGTCAGTGGGTCCGTCAGTCAGTCAGTCGGTCGGTCAGTAGGTCGGTCGGTCAGTCAGTCAGTCAGTCAGTTGGCATAAGTGGTGGCTGGAGCTGGTGCGGATGGGGCCCTCAGCATATGGCTTTGGTAGCTCCTGCTGACTTCTTGGCGATAGTGAGCAGCGCCTCCTGGCTTTCCAGGGAGCCTCAGGTCAGCTTCACCTCCAACTGCTCCAAGGCCTCATCAGGCGGCTTAAGGTGGTTGGATTTGTGCGACATGTTCATGTGATATGGGTGAAAGTAGGGGTGCCGCCTCACCAAGTACATGCATCGGTATCAGTGTTGTAGGCGTTACCGAAAAAAAAGTAACTAAATACGTTACTCGTTACGCTAAGAAAAAAAGAACGCGTTACCGCCCTACGTCACCTGCAAAAAAAGGTAACGCGTTACCGTTACCGTTACCGAAAAAAAGTATCGCACGTTACTTTGCCGTTACTCCGTGGCCATAAATTTTAATCAGTGCTTCTTCGCTGTAACTGTAACCTATAACTCGTCTTTTCTGCAAGGCTTGTTTTAAATCCAAACGATCTCAAACCCTGACGACACGCTCATATTCTTCAAGCGAATGGAAACTCCGGATGGTCGCACTCTGCTTGCAACAGAGTCTAGGCAGGAAAAGGAGGGAGGGGCCGTCCTTAGTCACAGTGCTGTGGGGAGGGGGTTGTTCCTTGTTCTGGCTAGGGGAGACAGGGGGGGGGGGGGGGGGGGGTATGACTATGACGAGAGAAAGTTGGAGCGACAGTGTTGTTCAGCAGAAAATCTTTACAAAGTTTAGTGTGAGGTAGCTCACTACTGCCGGCATAGGAATTAATAAAGGCCCATTTCCTTTTTTCCTCTACTTCGGTGCTGCAGCCGGTTGACTGCAATCCCGTTTTCTGCGCTGTGCCATTGTACTCTTTCGACGGCTCTCTTGTGGCCATCTTGAAGTATAGTGGCGACATTCCTAAGTTTACTCAGAAGAGGGAACTGCTTCCACAAAGAATGCGAGAGTGTCGCCTTGGAACGAGACCTTTTGGCTGGAAAACAAGCTTACGGAGAAACTGACTTACAGATTTCTACTAATGGTCCATTGGTGGCTCGGCAAGCGTCCACTCTTTAGAGAGTTGTGTGTGTGAGTGGTATGGGGTGAAGACAAGTGTGTGAATGCGTGTTCGTGCTTTTTTTTTTATTTGAGTGCGTCGTCAAGGGCAGGTTTTTTCTGGCATGCATGCGAGCCGCAACAAGGGTCGTCGAGAGCACCCGTAGGTTTTGTTTATTTGCAACATCATAGTCGGCATTTTTTTTTCTGAAAAAGAGGCGGAGGGGGACAACTGAAATAAAAAGTAACTAGTAACGTGACACCTCACGTTACCGAATAATGTTAACGTAAGTACGCTACCCGTTACAGTTCCGAAATGGTAACGAGTACGTTACTAAGTTACCGAAAAAAGTAACGCGTTACCGGTAACGCCATTACTTGTAACGCGTTACCGACAACACTGATCGGTATATATAGTGTTGAGTGAAGGCGATGCACGTGGTGAAGATTACGGTATGTAAGGGTCTGAACACGTCCGAGAAGGTAGGAGTCTCCAGGGGTAGGTGTCTGTGGGATGGAGGGTATAGGAGCCTGAAGACTATAGCACAACTCATGAGAGTATACACGGTGATCAAAGTTAAGCTTTACAAATTTCTAAAAACTAGGCCACGAGAGGTACGTGAAATCCACCTCTACACATAAGTCATGGTGCCAGGGGGGCACAAAACGAGTTGATGTTACCGCCAGGCATCAATTAAGTGAAATCGATTAATTAACTTTTTTGTGACTGCAGCATAAGCTGGTGTACTTATACTGGAAATTTAGAGGCAGTCTTATTCATGCACAATTACATTTGGTAGAATTATCCCAGCACACTTTTGTTCCAAGATATTCGGTTCCGAACTTTCAGCTCGACCCGCGTAAAGCCCGGGATGCATGAGACGTTTTTTTCGATGAAATTCGTGCGGCCGGAAACGTCGTGGTGGCGCGGCGACCGGCCGTAGATACATGAGGCAAATAAGCGACGGCGCGCCTTTGCGTATCCCTCGCCGCGAAAGCAAGCTTCAGGGAGGAAACGCAGGCATTTCGATCCAAGATGCGGTCGTGTTCTCCAAAAAAAGCATCATTTCATGTTTGATAAAGCGTTTATTTTCCCGATAACATTTCCGTGCCAAAATCCCTGCGTAGCTCGCCGCCCATGACGGCCATTTTGGCAGCGGCGGGAAGAGGCAGCCAAACCGGAAGAGCGGGCTTTCTGTGCTGCTATTGGCTCGCTTCAGCCGCCGCTTCCGGTCTAGGCTGTCGACGCCGGGCTAGCCGGGCGTCGAGTCGCGCCGTAGGGCGAAAGTCGCCGACATGCCGCCGTAAAAACGCTCCATCGGCTCTCGCGCGAGACGCGACGTTTAGACTGCTCGAAATTCACGGAATATAAGTCCGCACAACCACTGTTCATGCAGTTCCCGTACAGCAAATATTCTATGCTGTTGAAAGAATAATGAAGTCTAATCAAAATTCGATATGCCTTCAATGAATCGAATACCCATTTTCGGCATTAGGTGAATGCTTTCAATACCCCATTCCCCCCAGTGTAGGGTAGCAAACCGATTATTCTTCCTGTTAACCTCCCTGCCTTTCCTCTTCTACCTCCTCCTCCTATTCACACTTGCATTCTCAAGTATTATCCCCGCAGATATGGAGTATTCCAGCGATAGCCGCCGTTGATGTAACGACCGATTTCGGTATGACCCCTTCCGGGACAAATACGGTAAGCAATGCACGCACACGATAGCTAGACCTGCACTGCGAGTAGCATGTACAGCGCAGGCTCAAACAGCGAGAACCGCCTCTTTAGTATCCAGTTCGTGAAAGGAGTGCAACTGCAACAAAACAAATACGGAACAAACAAATACGTTTTGTTTGTCGTGTTCCGCCTTTGTAATCTGTACTTTGTATCACTCCTATATTGGTCCTGTCCGGACAGATAGTATCTATAATAAATAAATAAATAAAAAGCGATGGGCGCAACATAAAAGCTTGACTGGCGCAGCGAGCAGCTTAAATATCATCATCATCAGCCTCACTACGCCCACTGCAGGGCAAAGGCCTCTCTCATGTCTCTCCAATTAACCCTGTCCTTTGCCAGTTACGGCCACTGTATCCCCGCAAACTTCTTAATCTCATCCGCCCGCCTAACTTTCTTCCGCCTCCTGCTACACTTGCCTTCTCTTGGAATCCACTCCGTTACCCTTAAGGACCAGCGGTTATCTTGCCTTCGCATTACATGCCCTGCCCAAGCCCATTTCTTCCTCCTGATTTCGACTAAGATGTCATTAGCCCGCGTTTGTTCTCTCATCCACTCTGCCCGCTTCCGGTCTCTTAACGTTAAGCCTATTATCTAAACCAATCAGCTTAAACGGCCGGGCTGAAACAACATGAAGCACAACTTTCGAGTCGAGCCCGTGAACGAGTCCATCATCATCATCAGCCTGACTACGCCCACTGCAGGGCAAAGGCCTTTCCCATGTCTCTCCAATTAACCCTGTCCTTTGCCAGTTGTGGCCACCGTGTTACCGCAAACTTCTTAATCTCATACATTCACCTAACTTTCTGCCGCCCCTACTACGCTTGCCTTTTCTTGGAATCCGACTACAAATAAATCAGTACGCTACGCAATGCGCGCAACATAAAAGCTACACCTGCAGAACCTAGCAGAGCCAGCAGCGTGAGGCAACAAGAAGGCAGCAAGAAGCACGGTTTTCGTAGCTTGCGAGCGGACAAGTCCTTCTACAACCATGCCAAACGGAATTTACTGTGAAAAATGACTGCAGTCGCTCGCGCTTCACACCAAATCCCCCGAAAAAAAAAAAAAGCGCGATTGACAGCTGCAGAACAGCCACTCACCTCATAAAGACGCGGATCCAGCGCATTATCAAAGTTTGCCCGGCCGATACCGTGCAGCCAAACCGTTCGGCGAGCCGATGTTGCTCTTTCCGGACGGAATGACAGAGGAAAAAAAATACCTTTCCCACTGTACCCTCGGTTGTCGCAGCGATAAGCGCAACAGAAGCTCGGCGCCGCCGCAACGCGTAGTCGCCGTCAAAGCTGGAAGAACGCTTCCCGTTAAAACTCTGTCGCACAAAAAGAAAACGAAGCGCGATTTCTACCTTCCGAGAATGGCGCCGGTGTCTGCTGCAGGGAAAAAAAAAAGCGCGCGCTAACACGTGACCACGGCGCCTCGGCCAATGGGAGGCTCGATTTTCTGGCGGAGAGCTAGGAGAGGAGAGAAGGAGGAAAGTTCGCAGCTTTTCGTTACTTTTGGTTCATGAGGGGCTTTAAGATCGATATTTGCCACACGTTTCCATGTTCCCAGTTACAGAAGTCGCGGCTGTACGCTACTTTTCACGCTGTTTGGATGCAACGGAGGCCCGGAATAAGGTGGGCATCATGAATGTCGTATGCTTCCGACTAGGCCACCATGAGCTTCTCTTCGTCCATGTACCCTCATAGCATGGGGGCGCACCTCAGTGCTTTTGCACATGCGCAAAAACGCGCACGCGTATTTTAATAAAGACAGTAGTAATAAACCAGCCTTGAAGGTGTGTGCCAATATGTGATCGAATCGTTCAACTAGAAACTAATCGTTTGATGCTGGGACCTCAATGCTTTCGGTTCCTCACTTTTGTCGGTGTGTGGTCGTTAACCCTCTGCAATCTTGCGCTAAGCGAAAATACATAAACGGGATACCACTGGTGCACTGTAAGCAGAGTTCCCGCGCTACCCTGCATGGCACGTCCCTCAACCAGACACCAATCGTCACGTCGAGTGGAGGCCCACTCATCGGTTCGAAATCACCAATCCGAAGCTGCTTCAGGATGAATATCAACGCCCCCGTCGCAGGCTTAAACATCACTCTGATGTTCACCTCAATTTCATTCTATTCGATCCCCGAATCTCCGGCTCTGCACATTTTACGCTTACCAAGGCGAGCATACAAGGAGAACGTCACGTGGTGGAAAAGACCACGATTTTGCGTTGTCTGTTAGGCGGTGGTCTCGGGTTAGCTGCTCAGACCAGGACGAATTTTTGCGTCACTTACGGGGTTACTGTGAAAGCTGCATAGCTTTCGGTCAAATTTTTAGGGAAGAACCCCCAAGGTGGAGTAGCCTTTGCAGCCGTATGACTGCGTTTCGGTGGACGTTAATGAGTAATTACTCTCTGATTGCAAACCTACTCCACCTTGGGGACTCTCCTAAATATTCTACGCCACAAAACCGGGGACTAGAGATCCCCGAAGGAGATGTTAGCTAGAACTTCCATAGGCCTTTCTTAAGGGTCTAAATAATCACTTACAATGAATACATGTGTCGAACTTGTTTTTTCTGCAATCCCGCCACTTCTGTAGTACTGCAGAAGTAACGACTTAAAGAAAGTGAATTGAGGGTGGTGGTAGAAGCGACAAGCTTCTTTTAACCTAGCAAGCCGACTACAGCGGCCTACATCACCTCTTCATCAGATCTGCTAAAGGCCGATTCACACGACGGACCGTTCGCCCGCGGCCCGCGCACTACGTGTGCATACGTCAGCACTTTGACGGGCGCGCTGTCGGCCGCCATCCATCCATGCATCCAGCGCGCCTCTCAAAGTGCTGACGTATGCACACGTAGTGCCCGGGCCGCGGGCGAACGGTCCGTCGTGTGAATCGGCCTTAACGGATGCAGCCGCAGACCTTTCAAACTTATCGTTTATTCCATCCATCCATTTCTATTCTTTGCGCCAGTGTTATGCGCTTCTCTGATGCAAGGGCCAGCGGTGACATTTCCCTCGCAGAGCCGCTGCAATGTAGTGTTCCTACACAGGAATAATACTGCAATGCGACATGTGGCGCCATCTGGAGGGGACACCATGCTCAAAGAGAGCGCAGCGCGCGATCGATCCAGCGCCGGTTGGGAATGACGCCGCTCCAGATGGTGCCGGTTCCCATGCCGCACAGTGCGCTGGAGCCCGTTATAACGGTGCCTTGGCTCGTCATACCCACCAGCGTCCAGTTGGAAGACGGCGCCGGCTGACTCAGCTGGCACACCAGAGGGCCTCCGCTGTCGCCCTGCGCATTGTCCAAACGTGAACTCGAATGAATATGTACAGCGTCGATCACATATAGTGGGGAAAGCTTGCGCGCGTGGTTTTCCAGCTCGCGGAGTGCCGGGTGAGGGCGCCACGAATGCGTAGCGTGGCCATTGTAACAGGGACACGATGCGCCCGCAGGTGGCGCTGCGCGAGCTGCGGAATGCGGAACCGCGCGCTCAAATGTTCCCGCTAAAAGTTACCGACCCAGTACAGTGTAGAATGTGCTTGAAGAGAACGCCTGATTCGTGTTCAAGCCAACAAAACATTTTTTAATGCGAAATCAATAGATGGCTCGTCGGCACGAAAACGCGGCGTTGTCCAAAAAAGTGGCGGCGTTACTAAACTCGCGATTTGTAGAAACTCTGTGACGTCATCATAATGGGGAAACACGAAATGTTAGCCAGTAATAGTCAGTACTAGTACTTACAGCCAGTTACAAAGGAACAGAATAGGACTGGAAATGAAATACAATTAGAATTGAAATAAAATGTTAAGTTAACTACACAAGAATTGTAATATGACTGGAATGCTTTCGCATTACTCATTAAGTTCACCCGGTAATTTTTTTTTTAAATGTTGCCAGAGTTGATGACGTGTAGGACAGACAGACATAGGGAGAGTATTTCGCCAGAGTTTCAGATCTGCGCTGAACTTTACGGCCCTAAATGAGAGGGAATACCCAATTTATCACCGAGCCAATACGACCGCAACATTTATTTCAACACAGTGAAAAAATAGCGAGAGCAACACACTGGGAAGACATCTACTGCAGAAATATTAGTTTGCATTCTGAGTTTTACTGTTTCAACAGTTACGAAATGTTCCCTCTAAGGCTCGACTGCACTGTACAACGATCGCGTTAAACGATTACCGCAGTAAGAGACTGCAAGATATCTCCGCCGCTCCGGCGTACCTTAGATTTGTTCACACAATCTTGCCTCGCAGCTCGTGCTGCGAGGCAAGAGCTCTTTGATCACAGCAGTAGCGAAGGTCTTCAATGGGCCCATGCATCAAAATATGGCACTATTATTAATAAAAACTTGGAGGTTAGCTGACTGTCGTGACACCTTGCGGCACTCAAACGAACTGAGCTGTGCCGTATAGCAACTCACGTGGCAGGGCCCGGAGGAGTCCGATTCGTCCACAGCGCAGACCATGTAGTCGCGCTGCATGCGTGGCTGTATCTCGAGGATGCTGGAGCACGCGTCGTCAAAGTTGCGCACCTTCAGCCGAGCCTGCTTCAGCAGGAACGCACTGCCAGTGCCTGCACAACAGCGCATGCGCGAGGCGCGGCAACGGTCAGCCTCACCGCAGTGACGTAACACTGTGACGGCGACACTGGCGCCCCCATTGCGATGACTCGCAAAGCTTCGATGGCACGTACGCGTCCTCGATAGGGAACTCTATATGGTATAACTTAGCGGAATTAGTTTCGACAGATAAGTACTACGCCAATTACTTCATGTTTATTCTTCAAAACCATGCTGCTGTTGTATATCCTATAGAGAATCAATGTGACTTAAACGTCCTCTAAGCAGGAGTAACAGCATTAAAAGCAATATCATTGTAGTAGTAGTAGTAGTAGTACTAGTAGTAGTAGTAGTAGTATATTAATAAAAGCTGCAGCAGCAGTAGCAGTAGTAGTACGAGTAGTAGTAGTAGTAGTAGTAGTAGTAGTAGTAGTAGTAGTAGTAGTAGTAGTAGTAACAACAGTAATAATCAAATCCCTTTTTTTCTGGCATGCACAACGCGAGAAGAGATAAACAGGAAAGGAAAGGCGCGGTAACCAGAACCGTGACGTAAGGAAAGGGATGCAAGGGTTGCAAAGGGAATGAGAAAAGAGCCCGCACAGCCTTTGTCAAAAATATACAGCCCACCGGGGATGCTTCTAGGCCGTACACTGTAAACAAAAATATACCTAAAAGGGTGTAAAAATGGTGGCGGCCACCCTTTTTACTCCATTTGTGAAAACATTTACTCCATCAGTAGGGAGTAAAAAGGTGGACTGTCCTCCATTTTACTCCCATGAGGGAATAATGGAGTAAAAATGAGGATTTACCAGCATTTACTCCAGTTTAGAAAGGGAGTTAATTGTGCCAAATACACCACCGGTGCCGAAATGGAGTAAAAAAACACCATTTTGTGCAATCCGCCACGCCGCCTAGCGTCTCGTCTGCTTCTGGTCAGTTGTCGGATAATGGCGGTGAGTGACGACCGCTTGGTTACCATCGTCGCTAGATCTCTGCTGACTTCTGCTCCTTCACGGGCGCCTGCCGCGGTACAAGATATCGACTTGTCGCCGTTTTCCGCTACAGTACGTTACATAATTGAATTGCTCCTGTGAAGCCTCCAGTGCTCTAACGATACCTGACTTTCCTTTGTTTGTGTCGCCACCCCGTTACAGCCCCCGCTTAGGCCTAATTCTCACAGGCTTTTTTCAGTGTGGTTCTCGCAATGTGTTGCAGCAGATTATGTGTTGCATGAACATGGAACTGTGATAGAACATAGTGTCAACGCTGAGCTCTTGACTGAGCTCATGAGGCCACATTTTTCCTCAGCCATGTTTAAAATCCAAGCCTTAATGAAGTGAATATGAAAGCAAACACTGCCATTCCAAACTACCATCAGGTGTATTTTCATCTTTCTGCTCTGGTTTTGTTTGAGTCAAATATAGCGTGGTGCATGACCGTGAAAACTTCCCAGCGTCTCCTTTTCAGTTTTGAAGTACTGATTATAATGTTACATCCCTTTATCTACGAACATGGCCAACGAAACGAGTTCGTACAGCAAAAGGAGACGACAAGCAGACGACTCCTGCCGCCTACGCCGCCGCTGGGCTAGCAGACGGCGGAAAGAATGCATGACGCGGGGTCACATTAGGGCAGCGCAGTTTCCCAAGTTGGGTTGCCGGCGGCCCGCAGAGCTACTGCCCGTTTCCGCCGCTGTCACTGCTGTAAGAATGAGCCCAAATGAGGATAAATAAACATGACTCCATTTTTGGGCTCCATTTCTGTGGGTAGTAAAAAATTTACTCCCTTTTCACTCCAAAATAACTCCCTTTATACTCCAAAATAACTCCCTTATATAAGGGAGCAAATAAAAAGCACCATACATATGGAGTAAAAAAAACCTCCTTTTGGGTGTGCGTTAGAGGACAAGCCATTTACTCCCTTTTGGGTGTTTTTCTGCTAACAGTGTACAGTGTGACTGGATTTACATGGTCGACATTTCATATATCTCCAAGGAAAGAGGAACCTTCAATCTGCACCGATTCGAATCATAAGGCTTCCACGGGTTCTAAGAGCCCCACTAGACAGGGTCTACAAGCAAACCCCTTGTGCTCACTATTTTGATGCGTAAGCATTACTACCATCATGTTGAAAAATATGTCCGTCCGCGCGTCCACCTCAAGCCTCGGCTGACAGGTGGCAAAGCTGAGAGGGGTAAATATCCCTCTCCAATTTCAGGAGAGAGGACTGAGAGGTAAAGAGGGAGATGGAACACGAAGAGAGGGTGGGAAGCAGCGAGTGGCGGGTGGGGGATGGTGGATAGGGGGCACAACATGCCACTCGGTGATTGGCGGACTGATCACGCCACCAGCGCGTACAGCCTTAACCAGTCAAAAGCAGCGGCTGCTCCGTCCGGGGATACACTTAAAGGTGCACTAAAGAGGAATCCGAATTCGTCTTTTTGCCGCGGGAACTCGATCTACACGTTCCCAGCATTCTTAGAAACCTCAATTTATTGCCCTGTGCGGCCGATTTCCCTAATTAAACCGAATTAACGTCTGGCTCCCGCCTTTCTTTTAATTCCCCGCAGATGGTGGGAGGAGTCGGTCAATGCATGGAGTGCCTTTCAGGCAGTCGCGTGACGACTTTGTTTTCGCTTTTATTTTGTTTCTTTTAAGTTTCCGTGAATAAACAGATCTAGTCAGAGGCTACATAGCTGCAAATTAGGCCCACGGAAACACTTGCTTTCAACGATCACTACGTATCACTCCGCCGATGGCAAAGCGGCAAGCCGCCAAGGGACTGGCTAAAAGGTTGGTCGACTTCTCCCACCGTTTGCGGGGAATTAAAAATAAAGGCGGAAGCCGGACGCGTGTCTAGCTTTCTGTGTGTTGTCTGTTTCGGCGCTATAACCATTTTCTGAAAACGTTAATCCGATTTAAATTAGGGAAATCGGCCGCACAGGGCAATAATTCGAAGTTTCCAAGAAAGCTCGGAACGTGTAGATAAGAGTTCCAGTGGTAAAAAAATACGAGTTCAGATTCCTATTCAGTGCACCTTTAAGCTAATGCCTACTTTATCGCATTGATCTTAAGCAGATTTTTATTTTTTTTTTAGAAAGACAGTACTTCCCGACATGCAGAAGGAAGAAGTGCTCTGCAAAGTGCGCAGGGGACAAGGACACGGCTCTTTCCTCGTTGGCGTTGCATAACCCTCCTCGAAGCGCCGCCCCTCCTCCTCCGCTCTAAAGAGTGTGTTCGTCGTATTTTCCCGTTTTCGTTTGTTTACTGGATGTTTCTATTGCACTGATCTGTGCACCTTGTTTGAATTATTCGTCGCGCGAATTGGGTTTTCTTCTAATGTTTGCACTCCTTACTTTGGACCAGAGGAGAATAAATTAGTGTGCACTAGACCAACTGCTAGCCACTGTTCTAGAAGGAACGAATCCAGCTCTCAAGAAGTCGAGGGAGAGAATACTGATGCTGCATCTAGTTTGTTTCATTCCCGCTGCATTTGCTCAAAGAATAAATTATTTTTTTGCCTTTTCCCTCGAATGTCAAACACAAGACTTATCCGGCAATTGCCGAACGTCGTAACGTTTTCCCGGTTTCAGTGCAAGTTCAACGCGGGAAAACGCAAGTCGCCGCTACGAATAATTCAAACAAGGTGCACAAATCAGTGCAATAGAAACATCCAGTAAACAAACGAAAACGGGAAAATACGACGAACACACTCTTAGAGCGGAGGAGGAGGGGCGGCGCTGCGGGGAAGGTTATGCAACGCCAACGAGGAAAGAGCCCAAGGAGACACTCCCTAAAAGTAATCTGCTCCGCAAAACGTTCTCGTTACAGGAAGCTCCTTAGCAGCTGAGATACGAGTCGTTACGTGCGGACTACACTATTGACTACGACAACACCGAGTCGCTTCGCTTCGTAATTGCGATACTCACCGCGCGTGGCGCCCCAGCCGGTGGAGTAGCAGGTGGTGTTTACGGGCAGCGTCTGTCCCATCCGAGGAAGGCACACCGGTCGCACGTGCTCCGTGAAGTTCACCGGAAATGACAGCTTGAGCACGGCCACATCGTGCGTCATGTCGTGGGCGACGAAGCTCTGCGAGGAACAAAACCGTGACATGAATAGAGTCATCCATTACGCAGAGCCCGCCACACCAGTGCGATGGCAAAAATTGGAAAGATGAAAGGATTATTGAACGCGTGAATCAGCAAGGTTAAAAAAGAATCGCAGCGTTTCTAAAGGCGTGGACTATAGAGCTGGTAGCGAAGCTTCTAGGAACAGGTTGTCTCGATATAACGATTTCCTGCTCCTGGTGTCTAGTACTTTCACTAGTGAAGTTATGTCTTTCCTTACAAAAATTCGTTGAGCCTGATCTAAAAAAAGAGCAAAAAAACTTTGAAATCACTGCAGCGACCCGCACTGGAGCAATGCGAAAGCAAAACGTCCACATACCATATCGACGCCCGTGGCTGTTCTGACGGCCGTATACTATATCGACGTCCATGCCTATTTTCACGTCTAAGTGTATTTTTTCGCATTTAATTAATTACATGTACCTCATCAACCAAATTTTTCCCACGGCAACATTTTATCCCCCCCCCCCCCCTATCTGTCACACTCACACTTTCACACATTCATCTTCAGAGAATGACGTACTCGTGCGGACAAAATTTACGGACATGTTTTGCGGACACTTTTTTGCTGACGCGACAGAGCCATAATGCTCTCGCATTAATGAATGGTTTAATTTGATAAGTCATGAGAAGCTAACAGCGGGATAACTACTGCAGCAGAACGCAGCGGGCATCTTACCCTTGAGTACGTGCATACATCGTTTCCAAAATGCCGGATCCTTTCGAGGCAGGTCCTCTCACCTCGGGCTGAATTCGTCGTTATTACTGCCGTTTCAGTACGTTCACTGGCCGCAAGTGGAGCAATGGACTTTAGCTTCGTCTCATCTCGCCTACAGCAAAATGTATGAGCGGTTAAACCCCATAAACCAACCAAATTTACTTTTTTGCTTATTTTTTATTCTAGGCACAAAAAGAGCGTCGGTTTATTGGCGAAAATGGTTCCCGTTATAACAACTAGATGGCGTCACTGAGTTTAGCTTATCGTTGCGTCTCAGCCTATTGAGGCATCAAAAAGAGCATTGAGATATCGCCGTACACTATACGGTTCTTGCTTATATTGAAAGACTCCGAGATTCCGTGTGACCTCTTAAAGCTGATTGGATTCTCTAGAATGTGGAAGAACCACATGACGGATCGACACGCAGAACCACCTCGTTCATCTAATTCTCTGTTCAGTGAACAGTGCGCCTTGGTGCGGGGGGGGGGGGGGGGGGGTTTATGCTGCGCTGGAGCGAACGCATGAATGATTGCCGGTTCTTGACGCATGTGTGTCTCCCGCAGTTTTGATGCGCAGGTCGATTTCAGTGTACGAAGACATGCGAATGCGTGCCTTAATTGCGGAATAGTGTGTGTGTGTACGTAAAGCATTTGGCAGCTTAGCGGGATTGATTTCCATGCAATAAAGAAAAAAAAACCGCGGCGACATCGTACAGAGCTCTCGCGCAGCGACCTGCGAAGCTGATCTACTTGCGGCACAGCGGGTTCGATTCCCAGTCGTGGATATCGATGTGATTTCTTTTTTTAACCTAATGCAGCGTCATTGTTCCTTGGAAACGGCACCAGATGTAAAGATCACAATATTCTTGGTCGTTTTCGCTGAGCGCATGATCGCTTTCGCACCAAAATATGAATACGACAAAATGGCGTAACATGCCCCTAAAAGCTCGCGTTTAGCATACGTGAGCGCGTATACGCTTATACGTAGACAGCGTCAATTTAGGCTCTTTTCTAACTGCATCTGGTCGCCGCGAGCAAACGACAAATCGCGGAGGAACACGTCTAACGCGCTCTCCCGATTGGCTGAGGAGGTCTCCACCTTCCATAGCGCTGCACAGAACTTATGAGATGGGATATATGGGAAGACGCTGTTGCTGACGCATGTGATCCTCCGGCGACAGTGCAGCACGCAGGTTCCAGGGAAAGACTGACCTCCCTATTCACAAACTGGCCTTACATTTGCCTTACTTTAACTCGAAAGGCAACTTTCAGAATGGTTACTGCAAGTGAAAGACAAGGAAAAGGTCAAGTCACGTTTCAGAAATCCACCTTTCCGCACCCTTACGGAAAGCACCCCTTACCCGCAGAAGTAAAAGGTATCGTAACGATGCTGAAGAAGTAATAATGCTTCTCTAATCAGCGGATGTTCAGATACCTTGTTTTTATACTATAGAAAACAGTTAAACATATACTGGAGCTGTCATAATCATTCAATAGACAAAATTAACTAGTCTGGCTCTTATTTTGACGCACGTTTTCCCTTTGTCTAGCCACAATTGTAGGCAGCCGTTGCTACAAGAAGCTTTGTTGAGTAGACGACGGTTTTTGTTTATTTTCGTGTGCCTTGATCGTGGTGCGTTGCGCGTGTGCGCGTTTTTTTTTTTTTGTTGGTGGTGTTCTGAGCAAAGCGTCAAAGATGTACCTTTTCTGAGGATCGTTTCGCCAAAGCTCCTTTCGGTTCGGCTTCGTGTTCAGCTCTCTCCGTTCTGGGGCCAAGGTCACTCGCTGAGCGCCAAAAACGGGAACTAAAAGCTTTTCACGCTTAAAAATCTCGAAATACAGGACGCTGGTCCAGCGCCTACGTCCAGTGTTCTGAGCGTGTCGGTAGCTTTTGCGTCAGCGCCGATTTTCCAAAAGCGTAGCGCGGGCAGCTGTCAGCTGCTCATAGACTTTCCAGAACGCATTTGCAGCGCTTCTGAAAGACACCAAAGAAGCAGCAGTAGACCTGTTCTATTCGTTTTTGTTCTTACAGACGTGAACAATGTAGGGGGCGCTTCCGTCGCAAAAACTCGGAAACCCACTTACGCTGTGCTGCGCGTAGGAAGCTAGGGTTCGGATCTGGACACCGGCGTCGTTGCCGACAAGGTTGTGACTTCCCATTTTGACCACCATGTTGGACGCCTCCATACTGCGTAACGATGCAAAGAAAAATAGAAATAGAATAAAATAAAAAATACAAATAAAAACACCTTTTTTTAAAGCGTTAGCTCTTATTCATCACCTATCTGTACCTTATCAGTAGGTTATCTGTACCTTTATGCCACTACACTCGCATTAGGGCCACGAAATAAGCTCTGGTAAATGACTCGTGACGTCACGAGCGACGCCACAGTGTTCGAACCAATCAGGCGTTCTACCCAGTCAGCATGGAGCATTTTCTTGACGCCATGCGCAACATCAAGACAACGCCCCCACGCTGACTGGTCAGAATTCTGATTACGCAACGTCACTTCATTATTACCAATCAGCGCAGTGCGTTGTCATGACGTCACGCGCGACGTCAGTTCACTCTGACCAGCCAGCGTAACGCGTAACATATGTGTTACGCCACCAACGCATAAGCAGGAAACGTGGATTTAACAGCTATCGCTAACCAAATGTTATCAACTCCCTTATTAACAGCTATCGCTGTAAAAAAATAGAAATAACGTGCGTTAATTCGCCACTTCAAACTCTGCGCCATTCACGCTGTACAGTGCATACCAGTATGCCATCTTCGAGAAGAAGCGCGAGCGGAATTCTGGACAAAAAGCATTTTTGAACGAAAAAGAGTTTATGAACGCAATTTTTTTCCTATAATCAAAGATTTCACAATAAAAGAATATCCGCAGATCACCCGACGGCAGTCTTGTATTTTTTTTTTTTCAATTTACATTTTTGCTATTGTCAAAAGCGTTCCCCACTGGTTTATATGGCAGTCTTAACTGTTCGATGCGATCAATGGAAACACTTAAATAAAGGATCTTGCTACATATCAGAAGAATGGACGATTACCTTCGATATTTCTATAACAGTGTCTTACAATTTTTAAATTTTCGAAATTTCTGTCCGGCAATGTCAGAAATGACACGATTCCCTTACTTCATCAAGCAGTGGGCGGCCGTGATGACCAGTTCGTTGCTGACCAGGGCCCCGCCGCAGAAATGGGCCGCTGGGTGGACGCCCTTCATCTGGATGCTGGCCTGCGTCGGAGCGGGGGGAAACACGGAGAAAATGTGCTTCCAAAAAGTGCGCCAAAACATGACCCCACAATCTACTCCGCGTTACCATGCGCCATGATGCACACGCCGACAATGCAACACTGCAGAAGCGTTCGAAGGCGATCAGTACACTTGGGCGCCTAATCACTCTACACTTCCCTTTTAAAAATGGTCTATAGACAGTCTATAAACTTCTTATTGACTCGATTGATTTCCTATAGGGGTTGTTTTTTGTCTATTCCTAGTCTGTAGACTGTCTATGGACAAAAGTCTACGAAAAGTCTATGGCCATAAATCTATAGATTGTCTATATACTGTCTATGACATTTGTATTGCCTAAAGACTGTTCCCAAGGATTTGTCTATAGACAGTCTACAGACTTTACAGACACAGGTCTATAGACACTCTATAGACTACATAAAACTTTTTTGTAAGTGTTAATATAGTCGGATACAACTTAAGACTGCAGTGAAGCTCCGCGCACATTCAGCCTCCGCGCACAGAATTCCTCCACGACGAAAAAGTAGTCCGTTGTCGAAACTTTTCTTCTATACCTAAATAAGAAGCTTATCACAAGAAAAAAATGATACGCTCTAGAGTTTTGATACCTGGCTTGTTTGACATTGATATTGAATATAATCAAACATTAAAAAGCTGACTTCGTTTTCTGTTCCGATTGGCCAGCGGAGTAATACAAAACGCCGCGGATCGCGGCCCAGTGTTAGCAACTGCTGTTTTTTTTTTAGTTGTATCCTACTATAGTCAGTATAATGTTTATGCGAATAATGGTGCCTCACAGACTTGCAAAGCTACACAAACATGTCCACTTGGGCGCAATTTCGTTTTCGCTTGCCCTCATGTGCGAGATCGATGATTAAGCGCGGAGCAGTTGAGGCAACCCGTCGTTGTCCACCGATCTGCCTTCGAACGAAAGAGAAATCTATGCGGGGCGAGCTCAGACAGGCAGCAAGCGCTGTCGGCTGTGGAGGCAAGTACAGCTTACGTCAAAAATATAGAGTCCAAAGGATTTACCTCAGGGCCATGCTATGCAGTCATTTACGCGTTGCCAGCGTTGCAAGTTTCTTGAAGGTAACATAAGCTACCCAAGCAGCACGTGCAATCGGCCCAATATTGGAAAGTTGGTTCATTGGTTTATTAGGGTTTAACGTCCCAAAGCGACTCAGGCTGTGAGGGACGCCGTAGTGAAGGGCTCCGGAAATTTCGACCACCTGGGGTTCTTTAACGTGCACTGACATCGCACAGTACACGGGCTTCTCGAATTTTTCCTCCAAAGAAATTCAACCGCCGCGGCCGGGATAGAACCCGCGTCGTTCGGGCGAGCAGCCGAACGCCGTAACCACTGAGCCACGACGGCGGGGCCAATATCGGAAAGTATTGGCGAAAACAAATGAACCAGAGTGAAGCCATTCATCTTCAATATTGGGCCGAGTACCTGTGCTGGTTCGTTATCGTCCTTACGTCTTTGGAAGTTAGGGCTTCCACGGATGCTTCCAGAGCACCCAAGATGTTTGAATAATCCCCTTGGACTCTTTACCTCTGACGAAGACTGTGCTTCCGAGTATCAGCTCCCCTAGTCACCCGACAATGGCAATAGGTGGCGTCCTTGTCAGCGTACCTGCCACGGCCAGCTGTGTGGCACTGCCTCTTCGCCTCCGACGATACGGTCCGCCAGCTCAACGGACGGCGCCACGGCGGGGGTGCCACACGTCGTGGTCCTCACCAGGTGCTGGGTCCAGCGCTTGACGGCTGCGGAACGCAAGCGGTCAGCCTCACGTGAGTTTTGGCACCTCGATTCCATCGAAATGCGGCCGCCGCGGTTCGGATTTAAACCCACGAACTTGGTATGAAAGCTGAACTACAAAGCCACTGAGCAACCTACAAGATTAAAAGCTACGGTAGTTACTCAAGTGAAAAATATGGAAATAAATACTGGTCCACTCTTGTATGCGCTCTTTGAAATCCTGAAGACATAATGAACTGACCAGACGAACTGTGCCTTTTAGCAAGGGTTCTCAGCTATTTTCTTATCTCTTATCAGTCGTCTTGTACAGTCAAAAGATTAATGAGTTTAGGAGGATCCCCCGAATTAGAGTAGATTTCTTTTCGTAGCTAGATGGATTATCTCTTGAAGATGCTAATGGGCAATTTCCCTCTCATTTCAGAAATGTGAAAGGATCATGCGCGCACGACCTTCTCCGGACAGGGCGCGCAGCTGCGATTGTTCTTCAAATCAAAGGCGTGCCATTGACCGTTGTCTTTGGCTAAATCCGCCCGTTATCACCAGCGCCGCCATGAAAGATGTTCGTGTGATCTAGCATTGTCAATACTCTTCGCGCTCGCCGCTACAAGGACTCCACATGAAGATGCTTACTACAGTGCTTCTCGTCCGAGGCGTCCGCGCAGTCGAACCGTCCGTTGCACACCTGGTTCCTCGGAATGCATTCCGCCGTGCCGCACTGGAACTGCGAGGCGCTGTTGCACAGGTCTAAAGATGAAAACAAAGAGAAACAGGACCGTTTTTACGCTCTCCAAAACATCGCACACATAAGATTGCACACAGTAGTTGTAGGGGTTAGGCCATTTAACCACGAGACTCCGTCAAACGTATCACAGACCACTAGGCGCACCAAGCTGCATTAAAGTATTTTAGGCATAATGGTGACCAAGATAAAGGGCTTCTAGCTCTTAAAATTGTACAATTTTAATTTCAATAGCCACCCCCATGTACAGAAGCAGAGCTCAGTCATACGGTGCTATCTTTGTTTCTGAAAATTTCTTTCCTTCGCGACTCATTTTTATGGACAACTCGCTTTACGTACAGTATTGCTCGGGAACCAAACTGTCCATATCATATTAACGAGGAACGGCTGAGGTCCATGATTACGAGACGGTTCTTAGGTCAGAAACTGAGACCGCACAATGCTCAATGCGAACGCAACGCCGGGGGTTTATAGTAGGTATTCACTCAAGTCATAGCGGTCGCCATTTTGGTGTCCATGCAGCACGGTGAAAGGCTGTGGTGCGTGTCTAATCGGGCTCACCTCCCCCCCCCCCCCCCCTCCTCCGGCCTACACCACTCTGCAGCTGGGCGTTGAACACCAAAAATTCAGGGGGCACTTTGGCTCTCTACAGTGCTGCAAGGAGAAAGCGTTTCCTGGCGCACTGTTTGGCACTGACTGCGAGACTGTTTGTGCTGTACTAGTGCTTTATTTGACTACACATTCCAACTACACACTTTGACTGCCGACTTTGACTGCTTCTTTAGCACAACTCCCTCTCTGTTTCGATGAGTTCGGTTGTATCCATGGCTTTGTTCGCAGTAATGAGGTATGTAATGTGGCCACCCACGGACGCCTTACGCCCCCTGTCGGAGCGGACGACAACTATCTCAGTTGCCGGCTGCTCCAAAAGGGGGGGCTCAGGCCTTCTTGGGTGACCTCATTACTTCGAATCCGCGCACACTGACGTCATAACCATTTCGACCAACCGAAAAGCGTGACACCTCTGCTGACAACCTTCTGTCGACAACGATGAGGCATTAAAGGCTTTCGCCTTAAAATGGCGCCCGTGACATCATGTGAATACCTTCTGCATTTTCGCCGGTCACAATATACATAGTTCTCCTACACTCTAAACAGAAAGGAGTAAAAAGGGAGTAAGCAAGACGTTATCTAGCGCACTTTCTTTTATGAAAAGGAGTGCACTAGAGGACAACTAACTCCTTTTTACTCCCATGTAGGCTTATTCCTTTTTAGAGTGTATAGCCATGACTGAATAAAGGCTGTTGGAGCGCTTCCAGACATCCACCGTGCCAACCCATCAATTGAAAGGACGAGAGCGTCGAGTATGATGCACCCACCGCGGTTGTTGGTGGCGGTGAAACGGAGCCTGAACCCACGGCTACTCTTCATCTTGTCGGTGATGAGGAGGACGGTGACTGCTCCAGACATGCTAAGGTACGGCTTGGGGAGCACGTTGGAGCACATGGTCCTGATAGTAGACTGAGAGAGAAAGAGAGAAAAAAAAGAAATGCATTTGACAGTAACAACTGTGCAGCTCTTTTTAGACCGAAAGCTCTACTTTGCGACCGAAGCTGCAAAGCCGGGCCATCGCTAAAGCCTTGACCTTTGTCATCATTAGCCCGACTACGCCCACTGCAGGACAAAGGCCTCTCCCATGTCTCTCCAATTCACCCTGTCCTTTGCCAGCTGCGGCCACCCTATCCACGCAAACTTCTCAACCTCATCCGCCCGCCTAACTATCTGCCGCCCCCTGCTATGCTTGCCTTCTTTCTTAGAATCCATTCTGTTACCCTTAAGGACCACCGGTTATCTTGCCTAAACATTACATGCCCTGCCCATGACCATTCCTTCCTCTTGATTTCGACCAGGATGTCATTAATCCGCATTTGTTCCCTCACCCACTCCACCCGCTTCCGTTCTCTTAACATGAAAACCATCATTTTTCTTTCTATAGCTCGCTGCCCTGTCTTAAACATAAGTTGAAACCTCTTCGTTAGCCTCCACGTTTCTGACTCACAGGTAAGATACAGATGTTGCATATTTTACTCTAGAGTGTGATGATGATGATGATGATTTTTTTATGGCGCAAGGGCACCTGCGACCAAACAGTGCCATGGCGCACGGTGTTTTCGTTTACTCAAGCTATCGGCAGCGACCCAATTCCAAGCATTTGACCCTAAAGAAGCCGAGCACCAGACCAGAGGAAAGCTTGTACCCACTGTATCACCGGTGGGTACCCTGCGGCACTGGGGTCGAACCTCGCACCTCCCTCATGCGATCAGGATGCTCAAACCACTAGGCCACCGCTCCGGTGTTCTCTCTAGAGACACGTTGGTAAACTGCCATTCATGATCTGAGAGATCCTGCCAGATGCGCTCCACCCCATTCTTATTCCTCTCGTTATTTCACTCTAGTGATCCGGATCTGCGGTCGCTACCTGCCTGCCCTAAGTAGACGCATTCCCTTGCCTATTGTAGCAGCTCGCTGCCAATTGTAAACTGCTGTTCCCTTCTAAGACTGTTGAGCATAACTTTGGTTTGTTTTGGTTTGGAATAAACAAAATATTGCCTTGGCTGGGATTCGAACCCGTGGCGGCGCGAACAGATCAGTTCCGCTGGCCACTGCTAGGCAGCACTATGTTATCGCCGCAGCTGATAACGTTTCGTGCTAAACTGAACACCACACATTCTCGCGCTGAGCACTGCCCATCGTAGTCTTTGTCAACTTCCATCTGCGGCGCGAACACTTCAGATCAAATCAGCTTAACCCAGATCAAAGCTTAACCTGAGTCTAATACCCAAGCCAGACGTGCTTCGCTGTGCGCATGCGCGTGGGAAACAGAAAGGGGGACTCACCCCGGCCTCCCTAATCAGGACGATATCGGCGCCGCACTGGGCGCTCGTCTCCACGTCGAAGTGGGTGAAGTCCAGGCGGATCCTCTGCGGGAAGAACGAACAGGTGTCATGCACTTCAAAAGGACCGTCTCTTCAAGCCATCCCTGTGTCACAGACATTTAATTTGTGTTATTTTTATAGTCTTTTCCTCCCTGTATGCATATATAGAGTGCCCATGGCCTTGCATTCCCATCTGCTTGATCCCTGTTCTTTCTGTTAATTTTTTACTGCGATACTTGCAGTGACGTCACGCATTACGGCCTTTCATTGAAATCTACTGCGCCTTGTGGAACTTCCCGAAACACATTAGAGTAAGTCCATGTCGTTGATGACTGTCGTTTCTCACTCCGTCTGAATGAAGATGTTATCGGCGGCGATCACAACTTTCTACAACTCTTCCGGACTTTTAACTGACGTTCAACTATGAGCGCTGTGAGCACATGCGAATCTCAGCTTCAAAGCTGAGATCCAGGCGAGTTTATTTGAATTCATTAAGTCCCAATGCGATAAAGAAGACAGAAAACGACCACAGACAAGCGCTCCCCTTTACAAAAATTTCTTTAAACAGAAGCAGACCTCAATCCTACCGCCTCATTTTTGTTTCAAAATATTTCTTTTCATCGTGACTAGTTGTTAGGGACGACTTGCCTCATGTTCATATTTGCTCAGGAACCAAAGCGTCTATATTAGCGAGGCTCTGCTGATGCCCGTGCTTACGACGCGGTTCTTAGGTCAGAAATTGAGATAGCAAAAGTGTTCAATGCGAACGCAACGACAGAATTTACACTTTCGTCGCTCACAACATAGGTCTATAGACTTAGGTCACTGTCCACAGACTTTTATCAATAAAGTCTATGGACTGTCATAGGCAGATATATATGCTACAAAAAATTCTACAGACAGCTTATATATTTATGCAATACACTTTTCGTAGACTTTTGTCTATAGAACGTATATAGACTATGAATAGACAAAAGGAAATATATATAGGAAGGCGCCCTTACAAAAAAGTTTTAGACAGTCTATAGAGTGTCTATAGACTTCTGTCTATAAAGTCTATAGACTGTCTATAGACAAAAGTCTATAGGCAATACAACTGCCATAGACAGTCTATGACAATCTATAGATTTATGGCCATACACTTTTAGTAGACTTTTCTCTATAGACAGTTTATAGGCCATGAATAGACGAAAAACAATATCTGTAGGCAGTCAATAGAGTAAATAAGAAGTCTATAGACTGTCTATAGACCATTTTTATAAGAGCGATATAGTCTATAAGAAGTGTATAGAAAGTGTATAGGCTATTTTTGTAAAGGCCTGCAGTGTTTTTCTATGGTGCTTATTTATAAAGGTGGGGGGGGGGGGGTACTTACACTATATCCCCTCGGCGCTTGGATCGTAACCGCGCCCTGGAATCCGTGGGGCACGAACCAGCCCCTTGAGAATCCCGGACTCTCCACTATACCGGACAATCGGTCGCGGATCTGCAGGTCCACTCCGTCGCGAAGCTCCACTACCGCCGGCTGCTGGGCGCAGGAGAAAGCCAGAACTGCGAAAGGTACCATGCGTTGATCGCGATTTGACACTCGATCAGCACGGAGGCTAGGACAGCGGATTACATAAAAAAATTGGCAGTGGTTTAGCTCTGGCTAAACGTGGACGATTGCGAAAGCAACGAGAACAGAGAGAGAGGCGATGGAGAGCGCGCGGCAGCTGCGGCGGCCCCGGCGCGCTAGCTATGCGCCGCTACTGCGCATGTGCAACTGGCGAGCGCGGCGGCGGCACCTCTGAGTCACCCGCGCAGCGACGGCGGCGGCGCGCCAGCTGTGCGCCGTGTGACGTCACTGCTACTCGCGCATGCGCAGTATGGCCTTTCCCAAGCTCCGCGAAATGGCTGGGAGACTCACGTAGTGTTGCTTTTGCAACCAAAAAAACTTCTATACCTTTTGCTGCTTCGTGGAATGAACAGGTGATCGCTA
The DNA here is from genome assembly GCF_055824585.1 of Amblyomma mixtum. Lineage (NCBI taxonomy): Eukaryota > Metazoa > Arthropoda > Arachnida > Ixodida > Ixodidae > Amblyomma > Amblyomma mixtum. The sequence continues at coordinate 35,895,537 of NC_143012.1, read as the reverse complement.
TAGCTACCAGCAGTTCCTGCGGCTGATAGCTATACCTGAGGCTATCAGCAATTCTTCAAGTAGGCTTTTCGAGTTAGAAGAGTGCTGTGTAGTGCATCACAGCATTGCTAAGTTGTGCAAGCTAGCAGGTTGGTTAAGTAATGCGAATTAGTTAACTTTTTTATTTAGTAATGCGAGAGCATTATATGGCTCTTTGTGCCCACAATTACGTCGTTAAGATAAATGTGTGAAAGTGTGATTGTGACAGATATTGTGTGATAAAATGCTGCCGTGGGAAAAAATTTGGTCGATTAGGTGTAATTAGTTAATTAAACGCGAAAAAGCGCGAAAAATACATTTAGACGTCAAAATAGCCACAGACGTCGATACAGTACATGGACGTCAGAACAGCCACGGACGTCGATGCAGTATGTGGACGTTTTGCTTTCGCATTGCTCCAATGCGCGTCGCCGCAGTGATCTCAAAGTTTTTATTTTTTTACTGTAAGGCTCCTTATTAATTGATAGGTTTATATTCCAGCGCACGTAATATCGACATCAGTTCTTATAATTTCGAAAATGCCCTTCTCGTCGCCGGTACAGCGCAAGAAATTGGCGGCCGCACATGGGCGTAAGGGAAACCGCGCGGCCAGAAAGAGTTATCCACGCCTATACACTCTAAACCCGAATACACCTACATAGGAGTAAAAAAGGAGTAAGGTGTACTCTAGCGCACTTTCCGTGATAAAAAAGTGAGGACAGGACACCTCCTTTTCACTCCTTTCTGTTTAGAATGTATACGAGCGCGTGTCACACAGAGGTACCAGTGTTACGCGCCGTTTTCACAGCGCCCGACTAGAAGCGGGCAGAGATTACGTCACACTCTGAACACCACCGAACTTTTGGCTTTTCCACACTAGCCATTTTCTCTGACGTCACTAAACCTTATGACAGCGTCCTTCGAAGCTGAATACTAAATACTTTACAATGCAGAGGTGTACCACTCCCATCTTCTTCGATTTATCCACAGTTCACCTGTGATCGTTCGAAACTAGTACGGTTATAGGAAACACATTAAGCACCGAAAGGGCTCTATCGCGAGGTGTTTGGTTTGGTTTATGGGGTTTAAGGTTCCAAAGCGACTGGGGCTGTAAAGGACGCCGTAGTGGAGGGCTTCGGATATTTTCGAAAGCCTGGGGTTCTTCAACGTGCACTGACGTATCGCATAGTACACGGGCCTCTAGGATTTCACCTCGATCGGAATGCGACCGCCGCGGCTGGGATCGAACCAGCGTCTTTCGGGTCAGCAGTCAAGCACCATAACCACTGGGCCACTGCGGAGCCTGTATCGCAAGGTGTGCCAGAGAAGTGTTCTTGCCCTTATAAAAGTTTGTGACGAGTTTTTAATAAAAAGGCAACGATTTTGGACATCACACTCATCAGGTATTTCTGATGACTGCTAAGTTGAGTTCCTGATTCCCTGATGATGAATAATGGCCATCGATTTTCTGACTAAGACGTGATGTGTGTTTTCCTGTTGAGATTCTCATTAATTTCTCGTGCGTATACATGCTGACAACATTGCAATGACTGGTCTTCTCGAGGCATTGTGGAAAAATCACAGGTAGGTTCGTATGTCAATTATATGCAGACGACATTTGCGTTCGGTTTACCGGGTATACCAGAGCAAGCAACTACACTCGATAGCTCGATAGAACCTAATTTCGGTACAAGATTATCTTCAACGTATGGGATTGGCTATATGAGCGGAAAAGGCCGGCTTTGTCCTGTTCCCCACGTGTAGGGAGGTGTTTTGAGCGGCTGAAGATAGACTTTGACAGCTTAAGCATTGGCCAATTTAGTCACATGCGCTTTCTCGACGTCGTTCTTGACTCCCGTCTCCAGCGGCGACCAGCTTCGGACTCAAGTGGTTCGTATCTATCTTCGCGCCTCAAAGCAATCCGTAGACTCGAAGGTGAACAATAGGGAAATGGTCCTTCCTCAACTCAGCCTCCGCGACGGCTAAATTTGTTTATTTATTTATTTAAATATACTGTAAATCCCTAGAGGGATTGTAACAGGTGTGGGTACAAGAAAAAACTTTTTACAGTATTGGTAACAAAGAATTATACCAGAGACAGAGCGGCACAATCGACTGGTCACATTATTACAGGACGTGTCTAAGGATATGCACAAGGAATTGAAGAGACAACACAGAATACTTACTGTGTTTCAAAATACATATATAACAATGGTAAGTACATAATTTGTAAAATTAGGATGATAAAGTACATGCAATAAATGAAGCACCAAATACTGAAAGCAAAATGATCAATGTAAAATGCATTAGCTTGTAATTAATTATGCTTATAGCTGGATTGTGAGATTATCTCTGGGCGTAGTTGCTTCAGCCGAAGATATGTTCATCTGCTGGCCAATATAAAAATGATACGTAAATGGGCATCGTGTAGTAAGTGCGTTGTAGCATAGTAGCTTAGTAGCGGCGTAGACGCGTGTAGTAACGGCACAGCTAAATGCTACTCAGTCGCTAAACGCCACTCGCAGAGCTTTAAGTTTAGCAGCTCTATCAATGTTAATGCCCATTTTGTTACAGCTAACTCTAAACCGATCAATGAAAAGGAGCGGCTTGTGATAAGTACGACGACAATGTTCTGTGTACATTTGATTGCGTCTTTTGTGTCGTATATCTAATCATACCGTCAGGTTCGACTGCTGGCCCCAAGGTGTAGGCTGCGATGCCGACAGCGATGCCCATAGCGATGCCGACAGCGATGCCGACCGCGGCGGCAGTACTTCGATGAAGGGGACATAAAAAAAAATCCCGTGTGCCGCGTGCGCTATCAGCGCACGTCAAAGCACCCAAGGCGATCTCAAATAGGACCGTTAATCGACTCAATATTGCAAATGAACTTTTCACTCTGGCCCTTTGTGCCGATAAAAGAAGCAAACAAACCAGAGAGCGGCGATGCTGACAAACACACTCGGGCGTCACCGGAATCATGAATGACCGCGGATGTTCACCGAGCTCAATTAAAACTTGACGTAAACAGTCTATAACAGTCCCTAATTCGTCGCACCTGACCGCGACCCTTCGTAAACCGTCGTTGCGTCTTGCGACGTTTATGGAAATATTCGGGGGCACTGAGAGTACCTTTAATGTAACCGAAAGCCTGCACACTGAACACGGCATAGACATACTTTCAGGTTAGGCAAAATAAGCGGCAACTGATTAGCACTCACCGGCTGTAAAAGCGGCAACGAGAAGTAAGCGTCGCATGGCTATATGTTCTCCGTGTCCTCAACTGTGAAAATGGCAGCGGTCGATTGTTCGGCCATTTATATGTCGACTCCGACTCTATCGGGAACGCATGCATCGCAATCTCTATCAGCGACTCCTGTGTGGACACATGCGTAGGCGGTGAGAAAGGACGGAAGTGACACGGTGTCGGGTACGCAAACGGGTTGTGACGCAACCAGTCAGCTTTTCACTTTCCAGGGTCCTCAGCACTACCAGTCATGAAACTATGAATCATAGTCTAAGCACGACCTGGATCTAGTTTCTCGAGTTCAGCAGATGCAGGCGCCGCCTATGAATGGCCAGTGAACTATCGGTGGCACCCTGCTCTTTTTCCCTCCATCGCAAGTGTCGTAAGCAGGGCTGAAAAGTCCTCCCGAACGCCACAGATGGCGCGACAATCTGTTAGCCCTCGTTAACCTATCAGAGCATCGCATTTAGGCACGCGGAAGCTATGGGGAATTTTGCAACGTGTGCGATTTCGGATCTGTATGTTTTTCCATTCGGTTCGGCGATAACACGAGGGGGGCGGTTCCCGTCGCGCATTGTCTACAGCACGCTTCAGCGATTACACCAGGTTTCTTCGCTGAGAGAAATGACGCACGCTGAGTGCCGATGATAAAGGCCATACCAGACAGCGAACGGCGCGTAACACTTGAAAAATGCGAGCGCTCCGTACTGACAACGCAGTTTGCAATTGCCGAAGCCAACAAAGTGTGGCCTTCAGGGTCATCATTGCAGGCGACGACTGCGCTGCGGCTTCCAGGAGCTCGAGTTAAAAAAAAAACACGAAAAGGAGGACGCGATAGCGACACGGAGGGGATGGTTTTAAGTGTTAAAATGTACAGCATTTGAGAGGACCTGTCAAGCTCAGAGCCTTTTTTTCTGTGTCCTGTGCCTTTTGTACAGGCGAAATAAAGACTTGATTGATTGATTGATTGATTGATTGATTGATTGATTGATTGATTGATTGATTGATTGATTGATTGATTGATTGGGTCAATACTGACCTGAAAAATGTGTCCCTTGTCCGGTGTGGCCGCGCAGGGATGTCCACAAAAGGGAATGGCATTCCAGGGGTGAACATAGCAAAGCAACTTCGGATCGGTAGCCGGGTACGTCGTCTTTCGATTGCCACTGCAATAGGAGGCGCAGAAATTATTTATCTATATATTTGTTAGTCAAAGTATGTTATTAGGACAACAATGGTTGCCTAGAGGGCAGACATGGAGTAGTAATTTGGTTGGGGCTAGTTGATTCATATTAGTGCACTGCACGGGCTCGGGCCGGCCCAAAAGCCCGGGCCCGGCCCGGCCCGCGGGCCGGGCCGGGCCGGGACATGATCTGTTTTGCCGGGCCTGGGCCGGGCCCGGGCCTTAAGTTGCGGGCCCGGGCCGGGCTCGGGCTTAAAGCTGCAGACCCGAGCCGGGCTTGGGTCCGTATAGAAACGGCTTTTGTCCGACTATTCATTCACTATTGAAGAGCTAATTAGTGCACAACTGCGGCATTAGAGCAGCGACACGGATGAGCTATGGGTTATAGTACGCGCTGAGAAAAAAAACTAAGCTTTTTTTATTCATTGACTTAATTATTTCCTTATTTCTACGCCGCGGTGGCTTAGTGGTCAAGGCGCTTGATTATTGAGCCAGGGGACCAGGGTTGCTCCTTGCCTCGGCAGCCGCATTTCTATTTAGGCGGCAAGCATGACAGTCATGTACTTTGTAGTATCATTGGTCGTTGAGAAACCCAGGTGGTCGAAATGATTCGGAGACCTTTGCTTCCGTGTCTCTTTTATTTTATTACTTTTATTTTATAGCTACATTTTTCTCATGTGAGAAAATTCACAAACTAAAGCGCGCTTGGTTTTCTTTTTGATCACCTGACCGGACCGTCTCGTAAATGAAATAGCCACAAAAGTTCGCGAGAGTTTGTAAACCTCATCTCATAACCACATCTATCCCTCCTCGCTTCTTCAGCCTGGTTGACATGACAAGTGTTTTGCCTTGTAAGTTAACTTACAGGGCAAAACACTTGTCATGTTATATTCTGCTCCACCAGCAAGAGTAAAATTTAACCGCGCTTAATTGGCCATTGATCGTTCGTCATCCCAAAACGTGCCGATTTGTCGGGAAGGACATATTAGTTTAGGACGCTTATAGTCTTCAAAACATGCACACACCGTGAAATACTCAAGCCTTTTAGCTTTTCGTTTCTGCTTCAAGGCGACCAGTTCGCCTATGTTCCACCTGTGAGATTGCGTTCACTAAACAAATGTCATCCTATACTGTTTGCTAGGCAGCTTTAATGTTTATACTTCGCGGGCGGCAAGATATAACCGATTAAGGGAATGCAAAGTAGTCTATTACGCGCGTATGCAGCCCTTTCTATTTGGCTCTCAGAACTTACGAGTTTATCTTTTAGCACCTACACGAGATCACTGTCCAAAAGACGGGAATGGCGAGCACTACTCTTAATCACTTCCTTCTGGGTTAAAAAGAACCAACTTTCTGCAAGCCAAACTGTGGTTTCAGAACCTTTGTCGGCCAGTTTCTTATCGGTCTAGTAGCAGTCTACTTGCTCAGAGTGAGCAGTATACCTCAAGCGTTACTGTGAAACGGGCCGGGCCGGGCCCGGGCTGGGCTTCACTCCGGGATTCACGGGCCGGGCCGGGCTCGCTAGAGCGATAATTAAGCGGGCCTGGGCCGGGCCCGGGCTTGAAGCCGCGGGCCTGGGCCGGGCTCGGGCTTCATGTCTCGGGCCCGGGCCGGGCTTGGGCCTCAGATTGAGGCCCGTGCAGTGCTCTAATTCATATAGCTGAAACAGATTCTAAAAAAGGGCAAGAAAGGGATAGGGACCTGTACTTTCACTTCCATGCGTTTTTTTTTTTGTCCCTGTATCCTTTGCGCCTTCTTTAGAATCAATTTCAGCCTGACCCAGCGTCAACCCCCCCCCCCCCCCCTGCGCACACATCACTCAAATGCAGAAAATGAAATGTTACAGACCCAATCGCTTCTCGATCCCTTTTTGACAGTTATCACCATCAAAGAAATATTACATAAAAACAAGAGAAAGAACAGAACTTATTAATGTCACGAGAAATACAGAGCTCTGAAAAAAAAAAAAGGAATTTGTGCACCAAAATACTGGAAAAATAGACTATAACAATAAAAAGGCATGCTTTAGCAACATAACTTTTGTTCTGGGCCTGCTTAGCACCCTAAAAAAAGTGATAAAACCTGCACACAAAAGATATGTATTTATTTTTAAGCCCGCGCCCTGAGACCTTCTGCAACGATCCTCACAGCCGTATCGTGCTTATTCCGGAAGTGAGGAATCTGATCAACACGCATCTCTTTTTTGTGATAAGTGGTGCTGCGGAGGTTATACGAGTGTTCTTTATTGACATACTTCTCTAACAACATTTATTTATTTATGTGTGTTGTGTTGAAGTATTGCAATTTTTAGTGCAGAATATTTGCGATAGTGAGGACGACATGCCTTGCGAGAGGGACTGGACGCACGATGTAAAGTTCACGACAGGAAGATGCGCTCGTTTCGCAGACGTGGTTGCGACTGTACGCGCAAGGCCTCCGTGAAGGCCTCCGTGAACACTTCGTGGGCACATCAAGGACGGGACACATGAAAAAGCGCTGTAAGCTGCGTCCCCTGGTGACAGACGGACAAACTCGGCAGTACACAGACGGTGCACAACTGGAGCAGGCAGCCCTGAAGAAAGGGCAGGACAAGCCTAATAAACACTAGTGGCACAGTCTATGAGGGCTAAATGTTCAAAAATGATATGAAGGCCAAGGATAACGTAGAGAAGGCACTGATCCAGAACGGTAAACAAAAGGGTGGTATGGCGACCAGAGTTCGTTAAGGGTTGAGCGAAGGCCGAAGACCGGCGACGTCCCTCATTCGGCCACAGAGACAGAGGCTGTAGGTGCAGGCGTCCACACTGTCCTGAGGCGGCGGCGTAGGTTACAACTCACGACTGAGACTTGTGCTCCAGTCTCGATCAGGGCATTCACTGCCACACCTTCTACGTGGACGACAAGCAAAGTACTTCTTGTACGGAGAGCCAAACGAAGATTTCGAAGCCGGGTTGGTCGTCACCTCCGGATGCTGATGCTGCGGCGTCTAGTTTACCGGATGGGAGCGTTTATAAGGGCCTGGGAATGAGAAGCGACGGCGGTCGGGGGGCGGTACGTGAACGGCTGGAGTGAGAAGTGACAAATCTTCGTGCATCTCATACCAAACCCGCGCTGTGCCTTCAAGGTATATTATTACTTTGGCAAGCTTGGGGGTTGGGTCCTATTTGTTGTACGTATTCACACGTTCATACATATTCAGCCAATCTTCGACGTCGGCACTGTTCAGTCCCAGGGTCACGGGAGTGGACAATGATGACCGATGCCACGGCCGGTGTCGTTCCCCGCACAGTTTCTTGTGGCATTGATCGATTGTGAAGCTGGCGTCCGCTGCGGAGCTCCGTCTTGCAGTCGAACCCAGCACCTCCACCAATTATGTTGCGGGAAGAATATATTTACAAGTATTTGCAGGAACAAAGGCAACGGCAGCCGAGATGGCTGCGAGGAGCACTGAGAAGACACAAAGATGGCCGTCGTCTTCGTCAGTCTTCGAATCGCGGCATGGGTGCTCCTCGTCGTTGTCGTCAGCCTGCTGCAGTATGTATGACGTAGTTGCGACCGCCACTCAGCTCTGACCTCGCTTTCAGAGTTTATTTACGAAGGGCCGCGTATGATGCCTTATGCGGCAGTCGACAACGGTCAAAGCCACACACCAAAGCCAAACCCATAGCCACGGGAAGAGCCACATGCTCTCATATAGATCCCAACAGCTAGTGCACAGTTGCCTAGGTCCACTACAGTCGGGTACAACTCAAGAACGAAGCGGCTTTTCCCCTTCAGAGGACCCCCTTCCAGCCAATGGCGTGGGCCGGTTCTCATGAGCCTGCTAGTGTGACAATGCAGGGAGTGGAAGATAAAATGGGATAGTCCCCCTCCTCCATGGTCAGGGATAGTCCCGTCCCTGCATTGTCACGCTAGCAGGATCATGAGGATTAAAGGACGCTTTGGTTGGAAGGGGGTCCTTTGAAGGGAAAAGCCGCTTCTTTCTTGAGTTGTATCTGATTACAGTAGAGATCCTTTTCAATTTAGCTCGTTACCGTATGCCGTTCACAGTAAGCCGATGAGCAGCAGACACGAGCCGTCGGTCGATTACGCTTCAGAGAGAAAGAGAGTAACGCTCGGTTATCGCCTTCTGCTCGGCAAAAGTATGAATAAAAATAACTAGCAGTCAGATAACTGAGTACGCGTCGGCCTCCAACGAATCAAATGCAGGTTGAACGACCGCTATCTCCGAACCGGACTTGAGACGCAAAATAGACATGTCTTTTCTCTATGTCGCTATGCACACCACTGTTATGGGGATGAATGTATGTGAAACTATGAAATGTATGAAAAACAAAAGAAGAAACATAATACCCATAGCTGTTTAGTACTGGTCACGTGGCTATAAGGCTGATTTATACATACAAGCACCCACGAATCAAAGTGGAAGTATAACTGCACAGGTATATGTGCGCCGGTGGTCATTAATGGTAACGGAGTAGATTCAAAGAGAAGCCAAGCGTAGCAGGGGGGCGGCAGATAGATGGGTGGGTGGATGAGATTAAGAAGTTTGCGGGGATACGGTGGCCGCAGCTGGCAACCAACAGGGCTAATTGCAGAAACATGGGAGAGGCATTTGACCTGCAGTGGGTGTAGTATGATGATGACGATGTGTACAACAACAGGCAGCGTGAGAGAGCTACTCTCTTGTGTCGGCTGAGTACAAAATTCGCGGCTGTGCAAGATTCACCGTGTCACCTTACCTATGCGTGAAAATTGCGCTTTTGTGTGTGATGTGAATCATTTTCTTTTATTTATTCATTTAAGCACCCTGAGGGCCCCGTGGGCATTGGTGCATTATTATACACGTTGAGCATGGTGCTCATCATCATCAGCCTGACTACGCCCACTGCAGGGCAAATGCCTCTCCCATACTATGCAGTGAAACACACTATGTAAAAAGAAAGAGAAACACACAAAAAGGAATACCACGCGTACTGCGCCCACGTTTTTGTGATGACATTGAGACACTCCTGTGTCACGACGTCTCTCGCGCCATGTTCCCTGAGGGCTCAGGAAGTGAGTGGCGAACAGCGACAAAAACACTCCTAACGCTTTTAGAGGACACTGACGTTGTGGGACAGTGACAGAGACGCGTTCTTTTCAAATTACGCAACTCCGGCGGAGCAACTGCCAACAGCCAGAACTGTAAGGCTAATCCCGCCTGTACACCCTACCATAAACCTTACAATCGGGATTTCCCTGACACAAATATGCAGACATATACACAAGCCTTAGTTACCTAGGCGAGCGTGGTGTCACGTAACGAATCCCTCGCGCTGGTTGGCTCACTGTTTTGAAGCAGCCCAACACAATATATATGTCCGTGGTGTCAGGGTAAACCTACCCTAGAGCATGTCACATGGACATGCCCTGAGGCAGACTTAGAGGGTAGAAGAGACCACCCGAGTGTGATGCAGTGGGAGCACTTGCTGGCCAGCCAGGACGAGGAAGCGCAACGATTTCTTGTACGCCGAGCCACGATCGCAGCAGTCAAGTGCGGCATCCTAGACCAAGGATCGACCACGGCGCCCAGTGACCCGTAAGGGTCAAGAACACTTCAAATTTATAAGCAATAAAGTTTTTTTCCATACATCCATCCATCCAGCGCTGGAACAGGATGCATGGGTGCTGCTCAGCTTTTGAGACGGATTGCATAGCGAGGGGCGAAGACGACGACGAGGAGGCGGAGGTTGGGGAGCGGGGTCGCCAAGCAGCAAGAGACAGCAGCAGCAGACTTCAACGGCCGCCGCCATGGCCCTGCGGGGACAGCCGCACAAGTTCTACCGCATCTTCCTGCTCGCCTTCAATGTCCTCTTCATGGTCATCGCGGGATCTGTCGCCTCGGCGGGCCTGTTCGCCTTCTCGGAGCGGAGACATACCCCTCCTGCGGTGAGCTCGCCAGATTACACACCGCCTCGGGCTCGGTCCCGCTGCTGCTGAAGTTTTCTGGGGATCCCAGTCACCAGGATTTCACACTATAGCGTGGTTACCACAGAGTGAACACATCGATAATAAGAGCCTTACCTTCGGCGTGGAGCGCGAAGGCTACGCTATCGTGGTTCTAGACCTTCTCAGCGGCAGATAAGGCAGAGATTGTGCGCCACGATCTCCGCAGAATGAACGCGATAGAAGCACGCTTGGATTCCTTCATCTATACGTGCGGTAACAAATACGCGAGGTGACCACCACAAACGCATGAGTACAGTTGCGACTCTAGTGTCAGCCTCCCCACGTCCTATTCATCCCAATTGTGAGCCTGAGGGCCTTTAACAGATAATTTGTTCCAAACAAGACAGCTTCGGAGCTGGACAGGACATAAGAAAAAGTACACAGACAAAATCAACAAAATGATTTCTTCCTCCCTTGGTGATATTCCCTCTAGTGAAAAAAAAATGCCTCTCCTTGAGTATAGACAACACGCATACTGGTACAATGTTTAGGGGAGCGACTGGCCAGGACAGTCGGTGGTTCCGGGTTCGAACCCCGGACCAGGATTAATTTTTCTTCAACTACGAAGTTTCTGAAAAAGCTGTATAGCTTTCCTTTGTAGCCGTATATCTGCACTTGGGTGGGTGCTAATGACTAATTAATCCCTTTTGCAACACTCATACGTGGGCTAACTCGCATTATGAATGATCTGAAGGTGTGGCAGTTCCCATTAGCGGACGTAACGGTTTCTAGCTATATTGAAGGGCGGCAGCTTGCGGCAGACCGCTAGCATTCACAAAAAGGGTAGACGTCTGCGTGAGCTGGTGTTTCATAATGGCTGTCATTCGAACCCTGCCCATGTCCGAGCCGAAATTCCCAGATTCGTCGAGAGAGGTCACTTAACCTGTGACGTTATCACAACCTGCCCACAGGGTTGTGAGCAACCTAGTTTCTAGAGAGCAACGTAGGTAGAGAATCAAAATAAAATCAGAAAAAAAACGTGAAATATGTAAATTTTGGCAGTCAAAGCAAAGTAGATACCTGCTTCTGCAGCTGCTTATTTTAGGCACTTACTTAATAATATGTCTACTTTGACAGCTGATCCGGATCATGAGAGGAAAATAACTAGAAGAATAAGAATGGGGTGGAGCGCATATGGCAGGTTCTCTCAGATCATGAATGACAGTTTACTAGTAACCTTCAAGAGAAAAGTATACGACTAGCTGTGTCTTCCCGGTACTCACCTATGGCGCAGAAACGTGGAGGCTAACGAAAAGGGTTCAGCTTAAGTTAAGGACAACGCAGCGAGCTATGGAAAGAAAAACGATAGGCGTAACGTTATGAGACCGGAAGCGGGCAGAACGGGTGAGCGGAAAAAACGCGAGTTAATGACATCCTCGTCGAAATCACGAGTAAGAAATGGGATTGGGCAGGGCATGTAATGCGAAAACAAGATAACCGGTGGTCCTTAAGGATAACGGAGTAGATTCCAAGAGAAAGCAAGCGTGGCAGGGGGCGGGAGAAAGTCAGGTGGGCGGATGAGATTAAGAAGTATGCGGGGATGCGGTGGCCGCAGCTGGCAAAGGACAGGGTTGATTGGAGAGACATGGGAGAGGCCTTTGCCACGAAGTGTGCGTAGTCAGGCTGATGATGATGACGATGCAGGCCACGTACTTCAGCACGCTGCTGATGCGCCTCAGCGTCAACCTGGAGCTGACGGCCATGCTGGGCGGCTCGGCGGTCTTCGTCGTGGCCATTGTCGGCTTCCTGGGCACGCTGCGTGAGAACGTGGCGGCGCTGCGCTTCTACGCGCTCGCCATGACGGGCATCGCCTTCTGCGCCTTCGTGGCCACGGCCGCGGTCACGCTCACGCCCTTCCTCGCCAACAACGTCTTCCACAGGTACTACGTACGCTTACTCCTTGCGCCGGGCACATCTGAAAAAGGATTGCCACGTGGCGATGGTCGACAGTCTCGGGCTTCTAAAGCATTGCCACGTGGCGATGGTCGTCAGTCTCGGGCTCCTAAAGCATTGCCACGTGGCGATGGTCGTCAGTTCCGGGCTCCTAAAGCATTGCCACGTGGCGATGGTCGTCAGTCTCGGGCTCCTAAAGCATTGCCACGTGGCGATGGTCGTCAGTTCCGGGCTCCTAAAGCATTGCCACGTGGCGATGGTCGTCAGTCTCGGGCTCCTAAAGCATTTCCACGTGGCGATGGTCGTCAGTTCCGGGCTCCTAAAGCATTGCCACGTGGCGATGGTCGTCAGTCCCGGGCTCCTAAAGCATTTCCACGTGGCGATGGTCGTCAGTTCCAGGCTCCTAAAGCATTGCCACGTGGCGATGGTCGTCAGTCTCGGGCTCCTAAAGCATTGCCACGTGGCGATGGGCGTCAGTTCCGGGCTCCTAAAGCATTGCCACGTGGCGATGGTCGTCAGTCTCGGGCTCCTAAAGCATTGCCACGTGGCGACGGTCGTCAGTTGCAGGCTCCTAAAGCATTGCCACGTGGCGACGGTCGTCAGTCTCGGGCTCCTAAAGCATTGCCACGTGGCGATGGGCGTCAGTTCCGGGCTCCTAAAGCATTGCCACGTGGCGATGGTCGTCAGTCTCGGGCTCCTAAAGCATTGCCACGTGGCGACGGTCACCAGTCACGGCCTCCTTTTCCGTCTTCAAAGGGATCCTGAAATGATTTCGATGTGTGTAATCTAGCATAACAAATCAGTAGAGGTGGCCTCTATGGGTATTCGAGTCAAATTTGAAAGCCCTGCGTGGACCCTATAATTTAGAATGAATATTTAAAAACTGCAGTTCACAGTTGCTCGCTACCGATTAGGCCGGCACACCTCACCGCACGTCCCCTTCCCCGATGACGTCAGCAGACAAACGGTAGCGCTAGGCCGCACCATTGGGCAATCTCGATGCTCTCCCTGCCCTGGCCAGGCAGGCTAGAAATGGAGTCGAGATAATTGAAGGACCAGAGCAAGCAACTCGCTCTCCCCATTCCCATCCTCAATCCCATAACCCATTTCCTGACAACCATTCACCCCATTCATTATGCCCATCCTTTCCGCTGCTTCCCAGGGGAGATCAGGGGAGTCTCACCGGGCCCGTGCCCCCGGCTATGGGTCGCTATAGTAGCTTTCCCTAACTGATGTCTTTCGCCTTCGGGTGGCAAAATCACAATAGCCTACGGGCCAATTCTTTTATATCGGCATTGGGTTTATACCCGCGATACAGTGGTGGTGCGTGAAAGGCTTAATTTCTTATTAATTTTTATGCCTCAATCTATATTTTGTCCGTCTTTCGTGTTAGGCTGGCTCTTCTGCTTCGAAGCTTTGTCATAAAGTGGAACAAGTTTTAGAACAGATATGTGAACTATTTATTTTTTATGAGCGAACGAAATAATTTGATGGGTTCTAACTACTCCGCCTCCCCATCCATCAGTCTCAATGCCCTCAAATTGGGTTGCATAGCTACATGACAGTTTAGCGCACTGACTGCATCTTCCGCTGCAAAACTCACAGCGGGTGCAATGAATCCTTAACAGCACAATCTTCGCGAAACTCCAAACAGTAGGATGGGAAATCGGCCTGAGCATTTGATCTCCTCTGAAAACGCTCTCGCGTACACAGCGCTGTGGCAAGCAGAGACGATCTGTACCAGATCGCTCGACTGATCAGTGCACGCTACGCCACGCTACGCATAAACCCCGAAGGAATACATACTTCTACTGCGACCGCAGTAGTAAGGCCATACCGCAAAGTTCCGGCGTCGCCGTTTCAGAGCAAAGCAGTCAAGCCTCCATGCAACTCCCAGTCCCCCTATGCCATCCAGAAGCCACTACCACTACACTACACTACCCCCCCCCCCCCCCCCCCGAAAAAGCCCGTGAGTGAAGTACACCACCCACCTAGTAGTAGGCGCCCTCGAGAGCCTGCTGCCATTCTCACCCAAGTGACATGAACCCAATCGGCACTTACACGAGAGAGCAGCCTTCCACTCGAACAGTGCAGGCACCCTATGATCTGTGATCATGCGATAAGACTCCTTGTGATTTGTGATCATTCGATAAGGGCCCCGCGCCTCTTATGATCAACTGTGTTCACAGCAAGACAAAGGCCTCTCCAATGTCTCTCATATTAAACCTATCCGGTGCCAGCTGGGGTCACATAATCCCCGAAATCTTCCCAATCTTACCGGCCCACTCGACATACTGTCGCCCCTTGCTGCGCTTGGCTTCCCTCGGAATCAATTCCACTACAGTAGGGATCATCGGTTACCTTGCCTTCGTATGCGCTCTCCCTGCCCACTTCTTGGTTTCAACTAAGATTTTATTAACTTCCGTTATAATCACAAATTGTATATTCTCAAGAGGCCACTCTACGGTGCACATGGCGCTTAGAGTACAGACCACGTACAGGCCTATCTATAGTCGTGTACAACTCAAGAACGAAGCGGAAGATGCCCCTCAAATGAGGCCCTCTAACCAATGGCGTCAACCGATTTTCATGACGCTACGGTTAATCTGATTAAGCTGTTGATCTTCCCCTTTCATCTGCCGCTCCCTGCCATTTCACGCTAAAAGGCCCAAGGGGTCGGTCAAGGGGGAGAATAAGCCGATGCTATTGACTGGAGGGGCTCTTTTGAGGGGAGTTTGCCGCTTCATTCTTGAGTTGTATCGTAACAGAGAAAACATTCGCATTGGACAGCGACTGAACGTGGCGATTCGGTGGCGCTCCACAGAAAGCCACCCAAGTCGAACCTCGTTATAACGAAGTTGAAGGGTCCCGGCGATTACTTCGTTATAGCCGTAGCTTCGCTATATAGCCCGTGTTGACCGAGCGCGTCCAAGGAAAATCGTCATTTCTTCGTTATATCGATTATTTCGTTATAACGAGGCTGTAGGTAATCGTAGTGCGAACCCAGTGTGTCAGCAGACTCCGCCGACGCTAGAACAGTGAAGGCAGGCGAGTCAGCAGACCACGACCACGAAAACCACCACGACCGGGCGGCCGCTCGCGCAGGTACCTGCAGCCCGATCTGGTGAAGTACTACCGCCACAGCGCCGACTGGGACGACCTGGTGGACCACATGCAGAACAACTTCGAGTGCTGTGGCATCGGGCCGCTGGCCTACCAGGACTGGGACCGGAACAGCCGCTACCGCTGCTCGGCAAGCAACCCGAGCAACGACAGGTGCTCCGTGCCAGAGTCCTGCTGCAAAGTCAAAAGCGCCGGTACGGAGTCATCGCCCGTTTTATTCGCTCGTTGCAGCGTGTTGACGGCCGCTACCAAATTGGCACCGACGTCACAAACGACAGGACTGGTACTTCTTTTAAATGCTTAGCATTTAGTGGGGCCCACCCTTCTTAACGAATGCCTGTCGCACGCTGTCCGACACCCGGTGTACCCTGGATAGAGAGGACGAGATTGTGAACTGTGTAGATGGAAAGCGAGAGGTGAAAGTATTTATAAAAAAGGGAGAAGGAGAAAGAAGGGGGAGAGTATGGAAAAGGGGAGCGATTCGAGAGAAAACAGTGGTGAAAAGTATCAAAAACAGTGGATACTGACCTGGGGAAGGGAAAGCGATCCGCAAGGTCAGAAGTGAATGTGTTCGCGCTGCTAACTGTTCCTCTCTCGCGCTATTTCAGAGCTCATTCGGCGGCAGGGCGCAAAGGAATGCACTTTCCTTTTGTCTCTTACTGCCGACCGCAAAGTTTCCGTTTAGGATGCATGTTGTTGTTGTTGCGACTGAGAGAAGGATGAAAAGGAAATTGCACGGGCCTGCCTACTGGCTCGAGCCAAGACAACACCGCTGCCTCGTGCAGATAGAGGAGAGTTAAAAAGATCAGAGGAAAGAGAAAAAGGAAAGAAAAGACGCGCGTCGCAGCAACAACTGCGTCCGCCGGAGCGGACGCTGCTGAAAAAACATAAGCGGCCGAAGCCGCGCTCGCCGAAGCGAGGACAGATACTCCTACCTCGGAGAAGCCTGAGCGTTATATATTTAGGATGCATGCAGCTGGTGGAGGCCTCATAAATGTCAAACATCCGTAACTGCCCTCAGAAGATAGCGAAGAGGCAGTTAAATTTTTACTGAGAAAACAGTTAGCTTTTCACAGCGAGAGCTGTTAAGCACCCGTTCCTGGGTTTAATGTCGTAGTAGACGGCGTACCCGGTGGGTGGTTACCACCGAAACCATCCGGGAGGTGATGCCGTGTAAGAAGAGCGGTATCGCGAGAGCGTATAAGAAGGCGAATCCGTTGGGTGCTTGCCATGGGAACCAACCTGAGGGTAGCTACGTTGGAAGAAGGACGGTTACCTTGAAAGAAGGGAGGGTATGGCGAGAGTGTCTAGAATGCTTAACCGGAAGGTCGTTACCACGGGAGCCATAGGAAGTTTGGTTTACCGCCGAGAGAGGCGGGAGAGACTGGCGAGAGTGGAGGGATGTAGCACGGCCCATCTGCGACAGCTGTTGCGATACGCGCCACCCGAGGAGAGGGTCGTCAGTGGCGCCGTTTCCTAGAGCGGCGGACTGGAGAGGTGAGCTAGTCGAAAAACGAGTATGTGTGGACAACGAAAATAAAAAAATAGCCTATTTAACTTACTTGGCCAAACGCGAAGTATGCGCTATAGCACGTCGCGTTTCTTTCACTTTCGGTTCGAGGCTAGGGTTTCAAGGTCAGGCTTCTGGCAAAGATTGGCGAAATTGGTGACTGGGGACCGAAGTGGTAGCGCTCTAGCAAATTTTGGGACCGCTTAAGGCACCTTAAGAGGGCACTGCGATAGCAGTGTTTTCTGGATCCATTGCGCACGGATGGAAGTTGATGAAGACGACGACATGCAATGCACAGCGCGAGAGAGTTAAACACGAAAGGAGATCGGTTGCGCCGATAGAATAGTGCTCTCGTGCAGTGGCCTGCGAAGCTGGTCTGCTCACGCGGCCGAAGGTTCGAAACTCAGGCGCGTCCATATTTATTACTGCAGTTCTAGCGGGCTTCAAACACTCAGACAACGTTATTTTCTTTTTCGAGATTGGAAGCCGTACTGCTAGCGCACTAAAACGGCGCTCGAGAACTATGCAGATACGAAGTCGTTCTCATATATTCTCTTACCTCAAAACATCGCAGAATATGAATACCTTAAAAGCTGTCACTGAATCTCGCGTTTCACAGTGATAACAGCCCTGTCATTATTTTTTTTAACAGGCAAATTCTCTTAGGTGAGCGTCAGATGTACCGTAACTCGTAAGCAAGAAGTGACCAGACACAGCGGTCGACCTGAAAGAGCTAGGTCACAAAGCACGATTCACGGATTTTACATCCTTATGCGGCCTCTCCCGTGCGGCCTTTAGAAACTATACTTTAGATTAGCATTACGACTATTTCGGTATTTTCAGGCTTGGAGTGTATACCCTATCACACTATCATCATCATAAGCCTGACTACGCCCACTGTAGGGCAAAGGCCTCTCCCATGTCTCTCCAATTAACCCTGTCCTTCGCTAGTTGCGGCAACCCTATCCCCGCAAACTGCTTAATCTCATCCGCTCACCTAACTTTCTGGCGCCCCCTGCTACGCTTGCCTTCTCTCGGAATCCACTCCGTTACCCTTAAGGACCAGCGGTTATATTGCCTTTGCATTGCATGCCCTGCCCAAGCCCACTTCTTCTCTTGATTTCGACTAGGATGTCGTTGACCCGCGTTTGTCCTCTAACCCACTTTGACCGCTTTCGATCCTTAACACTACACCTTATAACAAGGGAGTAATTACTCATTGGCATCCACCCAAGCGCAGCCATACGGCTACAAAGGAAAGCTAGCTCTCCTTTGTAGCCGTATGGCTGCGCTCGGGTGGACGTCAATGAGTAATAATTACTCCCTTACTACAAATCTACTTCACCTTGGGGGATTCCCCTAAACATTTGACCAACAAACTTCCCACTTCGAGTTACTGATCAATTCGCTCTCGCCCTACCATAAGCTTGCCGTCCCGGTTAGCTCAATTGGTAGAGCGACTGCTCCGGTGTAGCGGTGGTCCCGGGCTCGAACCCCGGACCAGGACAAATTTTTCTTTAACTGCGAAGTTTCTGAGAAAGCTGTATAGCTTTCCTTTGTAGCTGTATGGCTGCGCTTGGGTGGATGCCAATGAGTAATTACTCCCTTATTACAAATCTACTCCACCTTGGGGGATTCCCCTAAACATTTGACCAACTACACCTTAACGCTACACCACACTATACCGTACCATATATCTTACCCTCTCTCCCAGGCTGCGGCAGGGACGTGCTGTCCAAAAGATGGGACGACGTGAAGAAGCGCATCTACGGCGACAGCTGCCTGGACAGCGTCCTCAGCTCCGTACGCCGCAACGTGGTGGTGGTCGGCGGCGTGGCGCTGCTCGCCTCCATCGGGCTCCTGCTCGTGGTGGCCACCACGCGGGACTACATGAACGGGATGCAGCTTGTCACGGCCGGGCACCAGAACAGCGCCGCGGCCTCCAAACCGAGCCGGCAGCCATCGCTGGCCGCTGCAGCGCAGGGCAAGGACTACGCGTCGGCACATGGGACGACGAGTGCGGTGTACCACCAGGCCATGCCGCAGTTCTCGTATCACGCCGTACCTTCCCAGGTGCTGACGGCGGAGATGGTACCGCCGTACCCCGCTTACTGCTACCAGCCATAATAAACGGAGAGGCGAAGCCGTTCTTTGTGACATGGCACTGTAAAAACAAACATGCCTGTATGGGAGTAAGAAAGGAGTAGCTGTCATATTGAACGGAATGCGATAGAGGACTGCTCGCTCCCTTTTTACTCATTTCTGTTTAGTGTGTTGTGTTCTATGACTCATGTTTCGATCAAGGATGCGCGAGACAGAAAAGGAAAGAAGGACGATGGCGCTGTGTTATGTATCGTCTTGCTGCACTCTTACTAACTTGAATCATCATAAGTTCGCTTAGCCTTCTATACTTGTGAATTCGACCCCTATAGGTGATGGTCCTTGATCCAGGGAAGCGTTCTATGCCCTGTTGGAAAGGGTTTTCGCATATGCCTTCAAGCTTCAAGACATGGTGCACAGGAATCACATGATGGTCCTTGGTAGAGGGATGCGTTCTATGTCCTATTGGAAAGGGTTTTCGCATATGCCTTCAAGCTTCAAGACATGGCACAGGAATCACATGATGGTCTTTGGTAGAGGGAAGCGTTCTGTGTCCTATTGGAAAGGGTTTTGAAGCAAAAAGCTTCACTAGGCTAGTCAACACCGCGCTTCGCGTGAGCCGGAGCCTAGATTTGCCACTTCTGCGCATGCGCGAAACCGCCACAGTGCGCCAGGAAACTCACCTCGGTGAACACACGAACCGCGCCGTAAGGGAAAGAAAATTAAAAGAAAATTGGTTTTACGGAAAGGAAACGACTCCTGTCTCTCATATTTCGGTAGATACCCGAACCGCGCCGTAAGGGCCTGAACGAAAATGAAATGAAAATTGGTTTTGAGGAAAGGAAATGCCTGTCTCTGATATCTTGGTGTACACCCAAAAGGAATGCACGCCACAGTACATGTCTCTAAAGCAACCTTCTAAAACAGCACCGTATTCACTACACGCGCGTCTCCTCCTCCGCCTCCGTACAGGCAGTGTGTGGACGGCCAAACGCTTTCACCGTTATCGTGGTATCCCACTGAATACACTACCTCCCCATCACTACTTCAAACAGCCGGCTTATGGCCCTTGGGGTGGTGAATACTTTCCGGGAGCTCCGGGAGGCGCACCTTACAAACCAGTACACGCGCTTGTCGCTAACGGAGTTGGGTCGCCGCCTTCTTGCTCGACTCCATATCCATCACTCCCCTCCAATGGAAGACAGGTTTCCCATCCCAGAACTGTGGAGACGTGCCCTCCACGTGCGGCCTCTTCCAGCAAACATGTCACACGAAGACCATAACGGTTGGCGCCTGGCACGAGCGGAAGCGCTAGCCCGATATTATGGCAACAAAACAGGTGTATACTGCGTGGACGCCTCCGGCCCTCACCACGGGGGATGGTACACGGCCGCGGTAGTTCACAACAGCAACACAGTTAACGGCCTCACTTTCAGAGCCCGCAAGTGGAACACAAGCAGAAGAGGTCGCGATTGCTCTCGCGGCCTCACATTCCAATTAAAAATAGGGGCCTGTCGGAACGTCGAACAAAGCTGCACTCCCTTCCTAGCATATCGAATATACCAAAATTGCATACGGGACACGGACCCCGCACACCGTTACCTCATATGGCCCCTGCTCATCAGGGGTTGGCAGGAAACGAGGCAGCAGACGCAGCCGCCCGCGCGCTCTCTCATCGGGCTGTTTTCTCCTCCCCACCTGATCAGGAACCCGATTTTAATCCGGTCTATACATTCATTCGCTCATCAGCCTCAAGAAGGCTGATGAGCGGCTCCTTCTCCGCCTCTTCACCAATACATTGCTGTGCCCGGCAGCCCTAAATCTATAGTGCCAGTATATTCTAGGCACTACACCTAAAACATTTCGACCCCACCTTTAGCGGCAACTGCCCGCACTGTAGTGCGGTGTCTTCGAACACCTATCACATGATGTGGGCCTGCCCCTCCAACCCCGCTATTCCCCCCATCCCCAACCCAACCCGGGAGGACTGGGAGGCGACCCTGCTCGGCTGCCACGACTTACAGGCCCAACAAGCCTTGGTCGGGCGCGCCCGGGCGGCGGCTACAGCCACTGGGGTCCCAAACTAGGGACGTCCACCTAGTGTTTGTAAGGATCGGTCCCTTACGGGCTGATCCAAACACCTCCTGTCTATTCTGAACAAATGTTTTCACCACCACCACTACTACGATCACCGGGCCATCTTTACGGCTATATTGAAAGTGCAAGACAATGTGCCCATTGTACAAAAATAAAGAATATACCAAGCTGCGCTCAAATTTCAGATCAGGCACCTCCTTTCCTTTCTATTACCGCTATTCATAAGAGCGAACACTCACCACAGTTCTCTTCATCTTGTCGACGGACACATCACGAGTAGTCGCAGATTAGACCGAGGTTCGCGCCCCACTATGCGCTTTTTCCTTTCTCCGAATGTTACATTTCTTAAATTGCGGAATAGCCATCTGCTGGTTGCGTTGTCCTTTTAAATAAAAGTTCTGCTACTTCTTTTATTTTGTTTCGATTGCATCAAGAGCAATGTTAATGCTTTAGAAAAATTATTTCTGAGGAAATAGACATGGCGACTGTCTCACGTGGTTCTTAGTGGACACCTCAACCGTGCCGTGAGGGCAGGCAGGAAGGTGGGAGTGAAAGAAGAATGGAAGAAAGAGGTGCCGTGGTAGAGGGCACCGGAATCATTTAGACCACCTGGAGAACGTGCACTGACATCGCACAGCACACTGGTGCCTTTTGCGTTTCGCCTCCATCGAAACGCGGCACCTCACATTTTTATTGCGAAAGCAATACTGCTGGCGGTTTGTGCCTTCAGTGTGGCGCGGCGGTAGTTACAATTGACCTTTAGCTTGACCTCTGTTGTGACGTCACACCAGCTGCGAAAAACCAGGGCCCCAGCTCGCGCCGTCAGTGTGGAGCGGCGGTAGCTACCAACAGCGGTGAGCCTCGCGATCCTCCGCTAAGGGCGCTACAGCCGGAGTGACGTCACACCAGCTGGGAAAAACCAGGGCCCCAGCTCGCGCCGTCAGTGTGGAGCGGCGGTAGCCACCAACAGCGGTGAGCGGTGCGGTTCGGGTGTCCACCGAGATGACAGAGAATTACTGCGCCATTTCCTTTCCTCCCTTGCGTTCAAAGGGCAAAGCATCGCGCTGAACGGGTGGTGGCGTTCCTCCCTTCCTGTACGGTGCGGTTCGGGTGTACACCGAGATGACAGAGAATTACTGCGTAATTTCCTTTCCTCAAAAAGTGTTGCGCTCAAAGGGCAAGGCGCCGAACGGGTGGTGGCGTTCCGTGGACTGTCTGGCAGCGCTACAACACGCTGTCGCGTTCCACTCCTAAAGGCGAAGCTTAAGTGTCATTAACTAACTTTGATAACATAACCCTTACTAAGAGCACCTCAAAGACACACCACCAGCCAACCTAGGCACAGCCAGGGGAAATTGATATGTGAAACAGATACTGCGCCATTTCCTTTCCACAAAATCCAATTTACCAATCTTATCATTACCCTTGAAAAGAACGTTGGATCGAGGCACACTTTTTTGAAGCGAAAAGCTTCACTAGGGTAGACAACACCGCGCTTCGCGTGAGCCGGAGGCCAGATTTGCCACTTCTGCGACTGCGCGAAACCGAGCGACGCCACGCACGGCGCAGGTGGCCGCTGTCGCCGCCGCCGCCGCTGACTCCGTCGGCTTTCGCCGCCGCCGCTTCTCCTCCTCGCCACCGTTCGACCTTTGGCCACAGCCGTGCGCAGTGCGCTTTTGAAAGGAGGGGTAAATAAGGTGCGCTTGCCCATAGAACAGGCGCAGGCACTCGCCATGGAAGGAGAAGAAGAAGCAACAGTCGGACGGCGCAGAAATAGACCTTTCCACAAATTGCAGCGCCGCGCCATCCCCTAGCGGATCCGCGCAAAGCATGATGGGAGAAAGGAGCGGTCGCCGCCCGCGTCGTCTGCTGTCAAGCGTGTTGCTGTGTTGTGCCGCCGTGCTCAGGCGTTGTGCGTCTTCTCGTGCGCGCTGTAAATGTTGCAGCGCACTGCTGTGGTGGTTATCTCTTGGTCTTTCTGCAATTACGTGGGGATTTTTTTAGACATTCAACATGTCTGCAGATTAGAATCGCGGTGGCGGTCAAAGGTGCTGCGTGCCCGGCTGTAGTAACAACACGAGAAAGGACATCAACATTTCATACCACGTATTCCCCAAGGACAAGAAGCTGAAGCTAGAATGGGTGCGCAGGATAAATCGGCAAGGTTCGCAAGGGCGATTTACCCTGTGGAAGCCTTCGAAACACCACAAAATATGTGGTACGCATTTCAACATTAGCGGGCGCAAGGGATACATGGATCGTCTCTCCACGATCTTTCCACACCGAGTGTATGCGGAACGGACGCCTGCTGTGATTACGCAGAGCAATGGGCACATGCGAATCTCCAACTTCGGCTGGTGACCGGGGCAGAGGGCGTCGCGACTAGGTACGGCCAGAACGCCACAACCGGCAGCCTGAAGGCCGCCCACAATGCTGCTGCATAATTTTCGTTTTTTTTTTTTTTGGGGGGGGGGGGGCTTTAATGAATAAAGTTATTCACCACCACCATGGGCACATGAGCGGCGAGGGCTCTGTGTATACATGCATTGGGAGAACGCCGGTCTTTGCGTCTGCTGGTGCTCGGCTGGTTATCCGTGGCCACGGAACGCAACATCCGACTGTGTCATGCCTACTGTGTCAACCAAGTGTGTCATGTTTAGCAAATAGCTCGTGTTCTGTCTAAGGGAGTGCTTGAAGATTATATATTACAGCAGTGAACATTTACCGCGTCAGCATGAAATTTCCCCAGGAGTGCGCCGATGAGTACCACTGCACACATACTGTTGTTTACATCGCTGCGTGCGAACAGTTAGTACTCGTTTTCATGACATAAAACGCAATCGGCGCTTTAGTTCTATTAATCAACCTGTTTTCTTTTCTACCGGCTGTAGCCGTGCTTTTTTTACGCAGTGCGATAATGTGTGGGAAGCGATGATGCGATCGCACGCCTGAGAAACACTTAACCGCGGGCTGTTGACATCGCGCAGGACCGGCGCTTCTCGTTTTTTGTCCCGGCTTCCTCCGACGTGACCAGTACTTTATTTTAAACTACTTTATCCAGAAGTATGTTTGGCGACCGTTTGCTTTAATTGAAACGGCCTAACTTGTTATCCACAAGCTAGCGACGGCGACGACTGCTGCTGGCCGTAAAGCACGGCTCGGCAGTCTGGGTCACACCGGCGTTTCACGTTCATCATATGCGTGTCCAGCGATGTAAGCAATAATTAATTTCAAGTCACTATTGCCAAAACTACACTCGGGGACCATTTTCATTCGCTAAAGCTAGTGATTCGCTCATCACAACCGCCGCAATCACAGATCATATCCTATGAACTCGCTAGGCCTAGTCGTCGCGGAAGGGAAGGGAGTCGTCGTCGACTGAAATTAATTTGGCCAGCGCTTATCGCTGGTGACTGTTCAGGTGTGCACATGTGAGATATGGCCGTTCGTTTCGCTCATTTAGAAGCGCGAACATATTTGCACCGCCGCCTCATCACCGTGCTTTCGCTCAGCCGCCGACAAGGCTGACCGTCCGCCGATCGGATTCGTCGGTGTCGTCGGCCTGAAAAACGTGTCCCACTGCAATGATATTATAGTAAACTAGATATTTCACTATAATCACATGCTGCTGTTGACCGTGATAGTGTCGTTGTCGGACTAGTGTGACCGTCGTCATCGTTGTACACTGAAAACGAGCTGAGGCTTTCGAATGCGCTTGGAAAGTGTCGTGTAGCACCGCGCGCGTCCGTCGATTCCGAATGCCATTCCAAATCTCGACTGCCATTCGACTCAGATGTCATTCGAACGTTCCCATGTAGCACAGGTATAAGAAACAGCGATGGCGACGAGATGGCAGAGGAAGGCTTTCCGGTGATCAGGCGCAGTCGGAGAGACGGACGAAAAGACGCGAGCGCGGCGCCGCGGGCGCCGCGGCGCTCCGTTTTCCCAGAGTGCTTTGCGCGGCCGCTTGGTGGCGCGGCGGAATTTGTGGAAAGGTCTATACCGATCCAGAAGTGGTAGCTTGGGAGTTGGCTGAAAAGCAGCGAGAGCTTTTCGCTTCGAGATATCCAGGCTTAACCTTAGCTAAGCCACAGCCAATTTTTTGCGTATGCCTGTAAGTTCCTCAGTTTCTTTCAAGACATGGCACATGAATCAGATGATGGTCCTTGATCGAAAGAAGCGCTCCACATCCTTGCGTCAAAGGTTCTTGCGTGTCCGTATAGGTTCTCCTTGGAGGCGGGTAGATGAATCGTCACCAATTCGCTTAGCCTTCGTGCGTCTGTGACCACGAGCTGATGGTATTTGATCGGGGAAAGCATTTCACGTCGTAGCCGCAAAAGCTCGTGTGTGCCTGCAGGTTACTCTGATGGTATGAGGAGCCAAATAAAGTTCGGCGCTTGCCACAAATAGCGCCCTCTCGTGCCCTGGTGGAGAGTTGGTTCAAACTGCGGTCGCTGTTGTCACGAAGTCTTCCTTTGCGTCTGCCGCCTGCGTGCGTTGTGACACTTTCTTGTTAAGGCGTAGACTCCCTGGACATATCACCCTCGACGCGTAGCAGGGTCCGATTTACGGGGATGGGGTGGTTGGGAGGTGGCAATGCCATTTGAACCACGTATTTCTTTATTACGTCACAAAAACTATTAGGAACGATAGCGTTTTTGCTCTCTAAATACGATAAGGAGGCTTAAATTTCAGGATCACAAAATTTCATCTAATGCCGACACTACCTGACTTGAACAACAATACCACATCGACGTTGCGTACCTATACGCACCAAAACACACAAAATAAGAAAACATAGCAAAATCCCCTTTAATCCTCAGCTTTGCGCGGTCCGGTGCACCGCCGCAGTCCACCAGAGTTGCGAAGCTCAGGCGACCACAGTGAATGTGCAGGCGGCGTCGTAGCGTTGCGAGGGCTCCAGACGCACGGGCTTGGCCACGTGACCGGGTTCAACGCACAGCATGTTCAGGTACTCTTCCGAGCCAAGGTCGGGCAGGTCTGCTGCCATCTTTGCCCACGGGTTCCATACCACTGAGAAAACGGACATGACATCCTCGTATGAAACGCACGCGGGTGACGCATGTCAGACGCTTTGCGGCTTATAGGAGAATACGTTAGCCAACTCAGCACCTAAACCTTCTGAGTACCTTTTTCCTAAACGTAATACAGTTGAAACTCGTTATAACGAAACAGTTTATAACGACAAATGGATATAACGAAGGAATGACGATTCACATGGGAAGCTCATTAACACGGGCTATCGCCTTGTTAAACGCCTCGGTGGCTTGTTCTATTCCTTCAAGGCTAGAAATATCAAAGTGGCAGTTTATATACCGTAGTGTAGAGGGCGCTAAAAGCTTTTAATGCGGAAGCATTATGTGTCCCATTGGCACACAAGCAGTCAGCCGCCGTCTATGGCGCGAAATTCAGATGATGCATTATACCGGTATACGACGTCACAACGCATGCAAGCGAACATGTACCGTCATGAATGATGAAACGTAACGTAATAATGACACGTAGCTGAGAAGTGGAGGAGGCCGAGCAACAACAACAACTCTGCCACAGTGCGCGATGGGCTAAGCATGAGTCCCGCGAAATGCTCTTGATTGACACCCCGCATGAGGTGACGAAGATGATGATGATGATAACAACTTTTATTTCCACCGATGTAGGAGGCCCCCTACTCCCCGTCCCTGGCGAAGCTTCGTGTCTTGCGTCATGTTGGGGTCCACGCGCTTGAAATGACGGGTCATATCCCCGTGGTACACGCGGAAACTCGTTTTGGCGCTGGCTGCGCGAGTTTAACGCAGCTTCTGCTCTCTCTCTCTCTCTCGGCGGTCCACTTTCGGGGAAATGGCCAGCAGGTTGCAACGGAAGCCCTCCCAGAATGCAAACGACGCCTCATGGCTTTCGAACCATGTCCGGGCCGACTCTTCAAGGAGCTTACGGTCATCGCTTCAGCCGTTGTAACGGGCTACGCGCTCTAAGGTCTTCAGCCAGTCCTCGAACTCGTCGCCATGAAACGACGCGGGTATTCGCGGCTGATGGCACAGTATTTGCGCCGGGAGCTAGCCTGCTCTCAGTTCCCATAGCGGCTGGTTCCTCCGACGACCGAGGCTGCGTCACCCTTGTGGCAGCCGGAAGTGGCCCTAATTCAGAGGAAGCTCCACGGTGGCGACGCTGGTGGACTGGGGTGAGATCCGGACTGATCGGTAGCTTACGTGGGTCTGGAAGACCAGTACCCTGCTCCTTCCCCGCACCTACACCAGATTTGTCACGAATATTCCACGGCAGGCAATCCGGTACTGAGGAACTACTCCGGCCTGCCAGGCGGGCGTAAGCATGATGACGAACCACTTCTGCCTCCACTACTTCTCAGCTACGTGTCATTATGACCTATGAAAGTCATGACTCGTAGTCGTTCTGCAGCGTGTCATGACTCCGCACTTTACAAGTAACGTAATGTAAGGCTTATAGAGTTCGTACATAGTCATGACTTACAGCCATTCTGCAACATAGCATGACTCAGCACTGACGCTTTTGCATTCTCACATGTGCACTCTAAACACGAATACACCCATATGGGAGTAAAAAAGGGAGTAATGTTGTCCCCTAGCGCGCACCCTGTAAAAAGGGGTGTGCGCTAAGGACAACTTTACTCTCTTTTCACTCCTTTCTGTTCAGAGTATAGGCAGTCTCGAGTGTTTCGGCCGAATATTTCTTTGTACAGTCAATTTGCTGCTGCTCTACCACTGCCCCGGTGACACGTTCGCATCGTGAAGGAGTTACATATATAGATAAATAAGTAAATACCACCCGTGCCGTCAAAACCCGGCAGGGACCACCTGAAGAATAGCCATGCAGCAAGAATTACCGGCGGGGACACGCAATGAGAGAGAGATGGATAAATTTAATGACACGAAAGGCAGCGATGTCGCTCATAATAGCCTCACACATGAGAGGGAAAGGGAGGAAAGATCTATGTAGGGTGTAGATTGGAGGTGATGATAACGTAATAAAACGAAAGACAAGCAATGATCATGACAACGACACAGGCAGCTGTTCCGAGAAACAACTCACGGTATGCGGGTCAAGCGATCGACCGCAAGCTCGAAACACCGCAACGCCCAGTCTCCTCAAATCGCAATGTGATCATCCGACACATCTCGAGCAGTGAGATAAGCCGTCTCTCGTACCACAACTTACCACCACTTATCTCCACTTATCGCGACAGCGTAGCAGCCAAGCGAATCTTTTTCTTAATCGAAAAAAGTGGCACTATAGCCACCTCTTCGGATACAAATCAATGGACCGATATCGCAAAGAAACACTGCGAGCGATGAGGTTTGCTGTAACGGAGATGCCGGAATAACTTCGATCACCTGTGCGGTTCTTTAACGGGCGTAAAATTTCAGGACACGGTCCTTGTTGATCTTCAATCCAATCGAATGCCACTGGGGAGACAGGGGTCGAACATTCGACCAAGTGCTCAGCAGCCAATGCCACAGCCACTGATCCACCGTGAAACTTCGATCATAAAAGTTCGTTTCAGAATGGAACGTTAACTGGCGGGTTCGAATTGCGGCTGCGGACTCATTTTAACAGAGGTGATGTACAAATCGGCCGTGTACTGCGCCCCGAGATCATGTTAACAGACCTCAAGGCTGGACGAAATGGATGCGAAGTGACACCACGGCATGACAATACGCTAATTATTAATGCGAAGGTATGAGATGGTTATGTCGCGTCATCAAAACTTGTCCGCACGATTGTGTCGTCCAGTAAAGATAAATGGTCAAAAGTTTGATTGTGTTAGAGAGTGCGTGATGAGATCTTGCTGCGGGAAAAATTTGGCTCATGAGTTGTGATTAGTTAGTTAACTGCACGCGAAAATTACACTTGGACGCCAAAATAAGCATGGACGTCGATATAGCACATGGACGTCAGAATAACCACGGACGTCGATATAGTATGTGGACGTTTTGCTTTCGAATTGCTTCGATGCGGGTCGCCGCAGTGATATCAAAGTTTTTACCATTGATGTTGGTACTGCTTTCAGCGCACCCTAGCGGCAACCGGGCGCGAAAGAGGGAAATGTAGTTGCTCTTAAATATCGCTCTCGTTTATCGCATACTCTAAGCAGCCAGAACAATAAACCCAACAATGCTCGGCCCCCGGGAAGCAGCTTCTGTTCAACGAAGACAGCGGCAAAACAAAAAAAAAGATAGGGGGGGGGGGGCACTTAAGCTTAAGGGTATGCGCGATATCGTTAATGGGTCCCTTCAGCAGCCTGGGTCCGCTTTTCCCAGAGATGAACACTGTCGTACAAGGCACACAAGGCCTCAGTTTCACTAAGTCGAAAGGACCTGCCTAGACGGCCTAGGGGTCGCAGGTTCCATTCCCATCTAATTACCTGTAATTTTCTTTTCAGCGCAATTAATTTACTTTAGATTCTTACATGTCGCGGTGACGTTTAAGTCATGCGCGACCTTGCAATCTCAGCTTATATAATCTTTTGATCACTTTTCGATTCCGGCGGCTGAATTTCGATGGAGGCGAAATTCTAGAGGCCCGTGTACTGTGCGGTGTCAGTGCACGTTAAATAACCCCAGGTGGTCGAAATTTCCGGAGCCCTTCAGTACGGCGTCACTCATAGCCTGAGTGGCTTTGGGACGTTAAACACCAATAAACCAAACCAAACGAAACCAAACCAGACTTTTCGATTCCACAGCTTCACGTTGTGACGTCTCGACCCTCTCGACCAAGCCGGATTCACGCCAACCATGACGCCGGTTCTCCGCACAAAAGTGATCTGGGCTCCTGGCCACCAGGGTCTACGAGGCAATGAGGCCGCTGATGCGGCCGCCCGAGCGCTCACACACCGGGCTCCTCATCCTAGCTCTCCTGGCTCAGAAGCTCATAAACCGCTTCTGCGGTTCCACGAAATCCTAATTTATTATTGCGACAGCCACCGTCTCTACCCGGCACCTGCCAAGGGGCTGAATAAGGCGGAGGAGCGAACTCTGCGGCGCCTGCAGACAGGAACCCTTCTCTGTCCTGCAATAGCAAAACACTTCGATCCGAACACAGATGGGCGCTGCCCGCACTGTGGAGAGATCTGCGATATCTTTCACATGGTGTGGGCATGTACTCAGAATCCTCACCTTCCCCCTTCCCCCACCCCCACCCCCACCCGAGAGGCATGGGAGACTGCCCTCCTCAACTGCTCCACGCTGGAGTCCCAAAGGGCTCTGGTCAAGCGGACGCGAGACGGGGCCTCGTCGTGCGGTGTCCCGGACTAAGGATACCGACCATGCAGCAGGGTTTTTTAACCCTCAAGCTCTCTTTGAATAAAAGTTTTTCACCACCACCACCACCCATAACGCCGTCGCGTTAAGATAGCAGCGCTTGCGAGCCTCCCGCGTAACACTCCGGCAACGAAATTCAACTTCGCTGTGCCTTATCCTTGTACCTTATCACTGCGCCTTATCTTTTCAGCAGCAACGACAAAAAGGCAGCAGTGCGCTCGAAGGGGAAGGAAAAGATAAAGTCCTCCCCCGCGCAACATCCGTTCACTCACAATGGAAAGCACTTTACGGAGCGCTGAAAACAATGCCGGCGACTGTCCAAAGCGGAAGCTTATATCGCAGGCTGGCTGCCCTGCGTCACACATTGCACCGTGCGCCGGACGCGAACGCGCAACACAGTGTATGCGGGTTCCTTTGTGCATGTTTTCCTTTGGTCTGCTTTCCCTGTGTTATGCAACGAAGAATGGTTACCGCGGCTTCGATAAGATACCGCTATTCAGTGGAATGGAGACTCTGGAGGTAACAGCGCGACTACCGCGCCGCGCCGTGTTCGTAGTCAGTCAAAACACGGGTGGCGTCGAGTGAGCGTAGACAGCGACTCCGGTAAGGACTTCAAGCCTGCAGACTGCTCAACACTAGGAATGTTAAAACAGCTTTCCCTGAGCACCTGCCCTCTAGCGACCCGCCGTCATGGGGACGTGGCAATTGGCTCGAAAACTTAGCGATTTTTTTTAATTCGATAGCATTAAAAGACCTATGGGGCCAAAGTGAGTCGTCAGTCATAAAACTCGCCCATTGGCGGAGGAAAGTGACGTCACCAGACCGGAGCATTCCCACTGGCTGGAGAAAGTGACGTCACAAGCTGGGAACACTCTCATTGGTTGGAGAAAAGTGAGGCCACTTACGGTAAAGGCATCAACAGCTCCTAACGCGCTATTGCACTGCCAACACACATAGGTGTTTCTGCGAATTATTTTTCTCGTCAGCGCGGTCTCTAAGCTTTATTATTATTGCTATTTGGTCACGTAAGAGCAACCACAAAGAGAGAGAGAGAGCGAGCGAGAGAAGAGGAAAGAAAAAATAGACACGCTCCAGACTTATCCCAGACGGCGCTCGCATAATGCTGAACCAACTCTGCCATGCTTCTCCTTTAGCCACAGTTGATGTTCCATTCAGGTAATTTTCGGTTCAGATAATTTTTGGAATAATTTTTTTGGCGAAAAAGATATCTTACGGAACCGGATTCTTTTAGCTCTTTTTGTTGTTGTTCCAATTGGAACAACAACAGCCAGATTTTCCAAACAGCAGGAGGGGAAATAAAGGCCAGCAGTCGGGATTCCTGGGGGCTAATTAACAATACCTTCGGTTACGGAAGGGACATATCACTGTGCTGGCAATGCACAGCGCGGCAGTGAGGTTCAAGCTAACCCGCTGAAGCGTGTTTTTTTTTTTCAGTGCAATAAAAAGGTAGAGCAGAGAGACGTTCCACTCTTGAATCTGCTGCTTTCGGCCTGGCCCGCTCGAGCAACTCACCGGTGTCCGGCAGGTTTTCCTTCTCAATCTTGAGCGTCTTTCCGGCGGCAGAAACTCCGGTGAGAGTGTGAACGGGGTCCGTGCTCTTGTAGATGCTGCAACGGGGCGGGTGCAGTCACGACCTGAGCACTACGTGAAAGAAGCCTGCTCCGCCAGCTTCGCGGAGAGGCCCCTCGACTTAAGAACGCACGGTGCGGCCCATCGGCTTCACTACCCAACCAGTGCCATCTAAATGCAGTGCCTTCTAGAGCCAATGCCTTCTAGAGCCAGTGCCTTCTAGAGCTAGTGCCTTCTAGAGTCAATGCCTTCTAGAGTCAATGCCTTCTAGAGTCAGTGCCTTCTAGAGTCAGTGCCTTATGAAGCCAGCGCCTCCTTAAGCCAGTGCCTTCTAAAGCCAGTGCTTTCTTAAGTCAGTGCTTTCTTACGTCAGTGCTTTCTTACGTCAGTGCTTTCTTACGTCAGTGCTTTCTTACGTCAGTGCTTTCTTAAGTCAGTGCTTCCTTAATCCAGTGCCTTGTAGAGCCAGTGACTTCTACAGCCAGTACCTCATTTCTAAAAGGCACTGACCGAGCTCGGCACGATGTATCCGAAAGAACTGCCTGTACCTATAGTTTGGTCAATCTGCGAAAGAGGCAATGGCTGCTCGCGCATGCTGACACAAGCTGTTTCCGCCAACGCACGGAGAACTACTTTTTCGTACAATCGCAGCTTCATACAAGGTTCTCGGTGCCGCTGGCGCCAGTAACCGAATACCCCGAGACGTCATGACCTCTCGCGAGATCATTCTGACCAACAAAAAGTAGTTTTGATTGCATAGCCAAATCAGCGTTTCCTTCGAATGACGTCATACTATGATGTGACCGCCTTCTAACAAGCGACAATGAACATTCACTTTACCTACCAACCCTTGTTACGTGACGTCACGGATCAGGCTTCCCCATTCTCATCATTGACAACGCATTTCTTTGTAGCTATGATCGTTTGCGCCGAGCGTGGCGAAACTGACATAGCTACATCCCAGTCACTCATTCACACAGTGGCACAAAATGGAGCCGTCCCTGTAGCCACACCACGGTGCCTGATGTTGGTAAGGCTGGGAACTATTTGTAAAGTCCCCTTCGTAATGATAACCTCAACACTATGTTCTGTTCAACTGAACACAAGTTGGCTGCCTAGCTGAAGTACTCGGCCACCACCTCCTACATGCTTGAGGAGAACAGCTTTGGTCTGAGCTATTGTCGAATACAACACAAGACCAAAGTGATAAATGCCACTGGAAGAGGTCATTCAACCAATGGGGTCACAACAGTGACATCCTAATTGTGATGCCACTGTCAATCACCTCACACCTGCTAGCAACCTGCGATGCCTCGCTATCAGGCGTAAAACACTTGCTAGCATTCCATTGATAATGGCGTCATGACAATGGGTCGCCGACACTGGCTGGAGGTCCTCCCTTAAGGTGCCTTTGCCACTTTGCCCTTGGGTTGTATTCGAGTATAGACTGTCTGCTTCCATTCACTCGTTAGGACACTCAGACAGGGACGGCGAGTAAGACAACGCATAGTGCGAGGTCCAGCAGCCCGTAATTTCGCCGCCCAAATTAAAAAAATTCGAGCATCTCCGAACAGCAACTGCATTACTAACAGCACGACAATGCAGATTATATTAAACCTAGTGGTTCGTCAGGTCACCGGAGTGGGAACGGAAACTTATAGCCATGGGAGGGAGACAGTCAGATGAGGTGATGACATCGAGCTGTTCGCGGGTCATGTAAGGACAGGGTGCCATGCACGGTGCGGACAGAAATGATCGGAGATCAACAGAAGAGGCTGTTGGCATGGCTCATAATGATAACTTAGAAAGACTTTACGAAGGAGATACGAAAAGCACACGTACTTGTCAGTCCACTCAGTCACCGTCACGAGCTCCCGTTCTTCGCGTGACTCGAAGAAATCCTTCGTCTGCAAATAAGTCGACAAATCACGGCATGTAATGACTCTTCTGCAAGTGTCTCCGCACGAGCCACCCACTGCTCCCCAAAAAACAGACAAGTCACTTATAGTACAGGTCGCAAGTACAGTTAAGTTACTCATGCCACTCACAGGCGTGGGTGCGCGTGACTAAGCCTGACTGTACTGTGCCGCTCTCACAGGTACCAATGGCTGCGTCTACGGAGCAAGACAGGGGCACCTGCTACACTGAAGAGGGAATCAATTTTACGGCGAAAGCCTTTAATGGCTCATACCGTCGTCTGTTAACAAAGCGTGTCACACGCGTTTAACTCAGGAACTAAAAAAGATAGAAAACTGTTGTGTCCCCTTATTGCTTTTGTGTGTGTGCGCCCCCGCATCCTCCTCCTAACGACCACTCGCATCCTCCTCCTAACGACCACTCGCATCCTCCTCCTAACGACCACTTGCCCCTCGTCGCACGCTGTCGCCAGATGCCCCCCCATGGTGCGCCCCCGCATCCTCCTCCTGTTTTGGGAAGCCACTCCCTCCCGTGGACGCTTCTCCGCTCCCTCCTTTCTTCGGGCGGCCAGTTCGGCTCCTGCCTCGGTCGACGCTGGTCGCACCCTCATCGGCTTTAAATAAACGAAGTCTTAAAGTACCGTGTGCGTCTTTCGCTGCATTCAACACAGCGACCGGACACGACAGTGGCGACGAGAAAGTGGATTCGACCCGCGCTACGCAACGCTATTGACAAGCCATGGCTACGCGAGGGTTTCCCAATCAGATACCAGAGTTCAACGGCTCATCGTGGTCATCGTGGGTTGGACGCCTTCAGTTCTACTTTGAAGCTAACAACATCACAGACCCAGCCTTGAAGAGGGCCAACCTGCTGACGCTGTGCGGGGAGCAGACCTACGATACTGTCTGCGCCCTTATTCAGCCAAGCACACCAGCGGCAGTGTCTTACGACGACATCGTAAAAGCGCTGCAAAAGCACTACGACCCAAGGCCATCCCAGGTCTACAGCCGGGCTCGCTTCCAACGACGAGATCAACTGGGAGGAGAAACTGTGAGCGCCTACGTAGCCGCGCTCAAGAAGCTCGCTGCCGACTGCAATTTTGGAACGCTGTCGACAACAGCTACCGGGCAGGAGGGAGACGCAGCTTCTTCTGCTAACACCACCATGCTTCCCTTGGACGTGATGTTACGCGACAGATTTGTGTGCGGACTGAGTGACGAGTCACTGCAGCAGCGCCTGTTCGCTGAGAAGGACCTCACATTCAGCAAAGCTTACGACATCGCCGTTCGAGCGGAGAGCGCCGGTCACCAGCAGAGAGGGATTCGCCGGAACACCGAGCCGGTACACCAGACAAGCAACCAGGTGCGCAAGCCTTCTGTTGTTGTAAAATCGGTCAAAAAGGCACAACGCTGCTGGCGGTGTGACGACCAACACAACCCCCAGGGATGTCGATTCCAGTCAGCCACGTGTAATTTTTGCCACAAGCGAGGGCATATCGAAAGAGCATGCATTACGAAACGGAGACTTGCCAAGATAAAGTCACCTTCCCAGCCTAATCACAGCGTCAACGCCTCAGAGAATACGCCGCTATCTGATCTCCATGGAACAACATCAGCAACACCATCTGTGTTGTACGACCTGAACACCATGAATCTCGGCACGCGACCGAAGATTTTTACAGAAGTAAGCGTACATCACCAGCTGATTAAGTTCGAGGTGGACTCCGGCGCAGCCTGTACTCTGATCAGTGAGGACACGTTCCGAACTTCATGGCCATCTGACGCACCCGCCCTGCAACAAGACGACACGCACCTGCGAACGTGGTCAGGACAGAATCTGCCACTATTGGGCTCTGCCAACGTGCAGGTTAACTACAACGGCCAGACCCATACGCTACCTCTGCTTGTTGTGAAAGGCACAGGATCAAGCCTTCTAGGGAGAAACTGGTTTTCTCCACTAGGCGTGATGATATGCGGCATACACCAGACGCCGAGCCAGAACATGGTTGAGCAACTCCAAGAGAAATACGGAAGAGTATTCTCGGAAGAGATTCCAGGAAACGAAGGGCCCCCGGTCACACTGGAGTTGTTGGACAACGCGCAACCCAAATTTCTGAAGGCCAGGCCGGTGCCGTTTGCTCTCCGAGATTCAGTTGAAAAAGAGTTGGACAAACTGGAGCAGCAAGGTGTCATCGAGCCGACGCAGCATTCAGAATGGGCCACACCACTTGTCGTAGTTCGCAAGAAGAACGGAACCATACGCCTCTGCGGAGACTACCGGAGCACCGTCAATCTTGCGACTAAAGCGTCCTCTTACCCGCTACCGACACCTGAAGAAGTATTCAGTGTAATACGTGGCGCAAGAGTCTTCAGCACATTGGACCTCACCCAGGCGTATCAGCAGCTGAAGGTGAGCGAGTCAACTGCTGAATTATTGGCAATTAACACACTGAAAGGCTTGTACAAAGTCAAGCGACTGCCTTTTGGCGTAGCTGCAGCCCCGGCCATATTTCAAAAATTCATGGAGACAGTGCTTCAGGGCATCCCAGGAGTTTGTGTCTACCTTGACGATGTCATCATCAGTGGCACTTCCACTGAAGAGCATGCAGTGCGCCTAGAGCTCGTTCTCGAAAGGCTAGCAAACGCTAATTTGTGCATAAGCAAACCGAAGTGCTGTTTTGCGGTGCCAGAGGTGCAATTTCTGGGACACCGAATTGATGCGGAAGGCATTCACCCTACCGAGGACAAAGTGCGAGCGATCACAGAAGCACGAGCTCCAACAAACAAGCAGGAGCTACAGGCTTTTCTCGGACTCTTGACGTTCTACGACCGGTTCTTGGAACAAAGAGCTACCGTGGCCAACGACTTATACCAACTCCTTCGGAAAGATGTGACATGGACATGGTCGCCACGCCATCAGCAGTCATTCGATGCCCTGAAAGACCTGATTCGAAGATGTACAGTCCTCCGCCACTACGACGAAAGGAAGCCTCTGCTTTTGGCTTGCGACGCATCACCGTACGGAGTCGGCGCGGTTCTATCGCAAACTGACGAGCAAGGAAGGGAAGCTCCCATCGCCTTCGCCTCACGTACGTTGTCGCAAGCAGAACGCAACTACGCGCAACTTGTCAAAGAAGGGCTAGCCATCGTCTACGCGGCGACACATTTTCACCAGTACATTGCCGGCCGGAAGGTGACCTTTATAACCGATCACCGACCGCTATTGGGCATTCTGGGACCACAAAGGCCTATGCCACCAACTTTGTCTCCGCGAATGACACGTTGGTGCATCAAACTCTCAGCGTACGACTACGCTCTGGTCTACCGCAATGGGAGTAAACATCAAAACGCCGATGCGCTAAGCCGTCTGCCACTAGACGCAACTGTTGACGAACCATTTCCACCAGGAGACGTTCTGATGTTCGAAGCACTGCCAGAACCTCCGCTTACAGCAGGCACAGTTGCAGCATCTACGCAGAAGTGCGCAGCTCTCCGGCTAGTTTACACAGCTGTTCAACAAGGCAACGTGCATAAACTCAAAGGGGACAACTTCGACGCTTACCGCAGGCGAGCTACAGAGTTGAGCACCCATCGCGGCTGCATCATATTTGGGTCCCGAGTTGTGATGCCGAGAGAACTACGCGCACAAGCTATGTCTCTCATCCACGCCGGACATCGGGGCA
The DNA here is from genome assembly GCF_055824585.1 of Amblyomma mixtum. NCBI lineage: Eukaryota > Metazoa > Arthropoda > Arachnida > Ixodida > Ixodidae > Amblyomma > Amblyomma mixtum. The sequence goes on along the minus strand of NC_143012.1, from coordinate 35,857,872 downwards.
TCCTTGCAATGAAAAAGTGTGCCAGAAGCTACATGTGGTGGCCTGGCATTGACAACGACATCGAAACAGTGGTGCGAGAATGCAAGCCTTGCCAGAGCAGCCGGAGCGCCCCGCCGAAAGCTCCTGTCCCAGAATGGGAAAAGCCAGACACACCATGGCACACACTGCACATTGATTTTGCAGGACCAATTGGGGGCTGCACTTTCCTTGTGGTCGTAGATGCCTACACAAAGTGGCTTGAGATAAGGCAAATGGGACAGACGACTTCGGCAGCAGTCATTGACAACCTCCGATCACTATTTGCAACGTTCGGCCTGCCGCGCAAGGTAGTGTCGGACAACGGAACACCGTTTGTGTCTGCGGAGATCCTCAAGTTTTATCGCGACAACGGGATCTCATCAGTTACATCGGCCCCCTGCCACCCAGCGACAAACGGACAAGCCGAGCGCTACGTAGCCGAGCTAAAACGCGCCCTTGAAAGAGATCAGACAGGCTCGCTGCAGCGCCGCCTTGCGCGCTTTCTCTTCAAGCAGCACACGACGGTTCAGAGCACAACAGGCGAGACCCCCTCGAAAATGATGTTCGAGCGTGAAATGCGAACCCAGCTCACAGCCATCCTCCCCGAGCCAAAGGCAGAGACGTTCCGGGAAGAAAAAGCAATTCCGCGCTGCGGCACGCTTAATGAGGGGCAGCGCGTCCTCGCCCGACAGTTTCTGAAAAAGCCACGCTGGGAGGAAGCTACAATTGTCAGACGCATAGGCCTGCGCTCTTGGCTCGTCAACATACATGGCACAGTAGCACGCCGACATCTCAACCAGCTGCGTAGATTTACGACGCCGTCTGAGAGCTGTCCGCCAGCGGAGAGAACACGTGCACCATCTTCCCACATAGCCTGGCACCTCTTCCCGGAAGAAGAGACTTCGCCCAGGACAGACCTAGGAGACACAGCGACCAACAGCCAGCCTACAAGTGTTTCTCCCCCGAGCGCACAAAGCCAGCGCGCCTCCACGCGTGAGCGCCGACCCCCTGCACGATACCAGGCAACTTTCTAAGGGGGAAGGAAGTGTTGTGTCCCCTTATTGCTTTTGTGTGTGTGCGCCCCCGCATCCTCCTCCTAACGACCACTCGCATCCTCCTCCTAACGACCACTTGCCCCTCGTCGCACGCTGTCGCCAGATGCCCCCCCATGGTGCGCCCCCGCATCCTCCTCCTGTTTTGGGAAGCCACTCCCTCCCGTGGACGCTTCTCCGCTCCCTCCTTTCTTCGGGCGGCCAGTTCGGCTCCTGCCTCGGTCGACGCTGGTCGCACCCTCATCGGCTTTAAATAAACGAAGTCTTAAAGTACCGTGTGCGTCTTTCGCTGCATTCAACACAGCGACCGGACACGACAAAAACCAATGGTTGCTTCGGATAGAGGAGGAGAAAACGAACCTAGAAGCCAAGTTTGATGGCTGTAGATTAATTAATTAATAACACCCGAAAATGTCAAAACTGCGTCGAAATAGCGCGGACGTCGATGTAGCCACGGAAACGGTGTGACGTTACACCCACCGGAAGTCGTCACGGCATAGTGAAAATTGTAACAGAATGGTCAGAAAAACGTCGGATTTGTGTAAAATTAGATGGGAAAATGTGTAATTAAGCGTGATTAACACTTAAGACCCCCGAAAGATGTATAATTTGGGTATCGATACAGCCACGGGAACGGTGTGACGTCCCATCCACCGGAAGTCGTCACGGCATAGTGGAAATTATCACAGAATGACCAGAAAAACGTCGGATTTGTGTCAAATTAGATGGGAAAATGTGTAATTAAGCGTGATTAACACTTAAGACCCCCGAAAGATGTATAATTTGGGTATCGATACAGCCACGGGAACGGTGTGACGTCTCATCCACCGGAAGTCGTCACGGCATAGTGGAAATTATCACAGAATGACCAGAAAAACGTCGGATTTGTGTCAAATTAGATGGGAAAATGTGTAATTAAGCGTGATTAACACTTAAGACCCCCGAAAGATGTATAATTTGGGTATCGATACAGCCACGGGAACGGTGTGACGTCTCATCCACCGGAAGTCGTCACGGCATAGTGGAAATTATCACAGAATGAACAGAAAAACGTCGGATTTGTGTCAAATTAGACGGGAAAATGTGTAATTAAGCGTAATTAACACTTAAGACCACCAAAAGATGTCTAATTTGGATATCGATAGAGTCACGGGAACGACGTGACGTCACATCCATCGGAAGTCGTCACAGCATACTGTTCTCGGCTTTCTCCTCCCAACACTTTAGTTGCCAAAGTGTCCTCGCAATTTTTGACTTGTTGTTACATCGGAGAAAGCTTGGTAGGGCATCTGATAGGTGGCGCTCGGATTTGGTATTGGCTGTACTCTAGAACGCTCCAGCCGCGCTGCTGGCAGCACAGCATTTTGTTTCGCGGCAGCGACAACAGGTGGCGCGTCGGTGCGGCTACTTCCGCAAGGAGGAAAGCGAAAGGGGGAAAGCGTGCGCGAAGTCACGTCGGCGAGCGAAGGGAAACGCAAGGAGAGAGTAGAGCGCAACGCTGAGCGCCGGACACGCGCTGGACGTTCGTGGAGCAAAATCGCTCCTGCCGAATGCACTGGGGCGCGCCATAGTCGGCACTCCTGTCTTACTCTGGTTACGTCACAGTCTAACTGAAAGAGACCGCATAACTTCGTTGTGGACCACACTCACCTTGTCAGCGTAGGCGACGCCGTGGCAGCCCGACAGCTTGCACTGACGGACGTCTGCCACGCGCCAGAAAGGGTGCAGTAGGGCCGTAAACTCGAAGGCGTCCGTGCCTGCGGGTTGAAACAGCCAGACACCGCGAGTGTTTCAAGCTAAATAAACAAAGCAAGACATCGCTAACATTACCGACCTGATAGAAAAACTGAAAGCCATCATCGTTTTATGCACTCATCTTTGCGCGAGAAAGGCAACATAGAGATTTTTAATATTACCTGGAGGAAAAGCAGAAGGCGCTGCACTTCATCCTCCATGGAGACGCGCAGGAATGCCGGGAAGACGAGTGCTCGTATGTGGCTTGGCTATTGTTATCCAAGCATATCAATATGACTATTTTCGCGGCAAACCTTGAAGAAATGCTGTGAAAGTTTTCATACCAGCCTAACACTTGTGTTAAATTTATCGAATAAGTAAAAAAAACGCATAATCAAAATAATTTCATCGGAGCGCAGAGTAGAGCATCGCGGCGGCTGCCGATTCAGAGGCAGAATTATCGTTTTCGACCCAGCGCTAGCCAAGCCAAATAAGAAACCTCGTCTTACCAGCATTCCCGCGGTAGACAAATTGCTCTTGAAGAAGCTCGCATAGACGGTGGTGAAAGGCTTCCCCCCAGGTAATATACTGAGAAGCTCTGTAGTCAAATGGAGAGTTTGCACTGGGCATCACAGCAATCGCTCGCTATGCATCAAAATGACGAAGAAAAATATTTCGGCTAGGTACAATCACCAAACCCATTCGTAATTCACGGTTTTATTTACGCATTTCTATTGCGTGTGCTTCTTAGACCCCGGATTCGAGCCCGGCCGCGGCGGCCGCCTTTCGATGGAGGCGAAACGCAAAAGGCGCCCGTGTGCTGTGCGATATGTCAGTGCGCGTTAAAGATCCCCAGGTGGTCGAATTTATTTCGGAGCCCTCCACTACGGCACCTTTTTCTCTCTTTTTTATTTCACTCCCACCTTCCTCCCTTCCCTTGCGGCGCGGTTCGGTTGTCCGCCGAGATGTGAGACAATTACTACGTCATTTGCATTCCTCAAAGACCATTTTTCATTTTTTGTTTCTTAGAATGCTTGCCACCTTTGATCGTGCTTCGTATAGAACCCACCAATAGAGAGATACAGCGAAACGCGATCCGCAACCGCGAACCGGTTCCTCAAGGCGCTAGCAGAGCATGCGCAGAAGTCCCCGAGGGGCGCACCCGTTCCACTGCGCAGTCGCAACAGTGCCCCCGCGGACGCGTACCATGCACGGTAGCAGATCGCGAATCTTGCGAGCTATGCTAAATCTCTCTAGCATCGTTTACGTGCACCCGCAGGGCTGCTTTTGCACCCGGAAAAGGCCTTTACAGAGATTCAGTGCTCGGGTCCACTCGAAAGCTGTCCAAGTAGCAGTGCGGAATGCCCACATTTCTTCCCGCAAAGAGTTGCTGCAAATGCACATGCGGAAGAAAGGTGCAAAGTCCCACCGTTGTTCTCAACGGACAGCTCAAGACGAAGTCTGGATGTCCCCAGGACGACGCGGTACAGCACCCGGAACCTGCGTCGCAGTGGACGAGCATGAGAGGGCCGGACGACACAGCTGCGTATAATGGTATGTCACCATGTCTTGCCTATAATAAGTGCACATATAACCCGCTCCACACAGTTTCTTGCATGACCGCCAGGACAATTCCATTCGATCCTCGACTGATATACACCCTCAACCAATCATCTCATCTCCTCTAATTCTATTTACTCCTGGTTTCGCGATCCCGGCCTCAGAGCGACAAAGCAAATGCGCCTAATTGCTGTACGGGTAGCGGCAAAAATTACAAAGGCCACTTACTCTAGCTACTTCAGACACTTAAGTTAAGGCACTTAAGATAAGGCACTTAAAAGAATAGGCGGCACTACAGTCGGACACAACTCAAGAATGAAGCGGCTGTTCCCCGTCGGAGGACCCCCTTCCAGCCAATGGCGTCGGCTGATTCTCATGACCCTGCTAGCGTGATGATGCAGGGAGTGGCAGATGAAAGGGGATAGTCCACTCCCTGCATTGTGAATGAGAATCGGCCACCGCCATTGGCTGGAAGGGGGTCCTCCGACGGGGAAAAGCTGCTTCGTTCTTGAGTTGTATCTCACTAAAGGCGCATGCGCGGAAAAAGAAGCTTCCCGCGCTTATTGCGCATGCGCCTTCGGTGCAGATTTTTCACCCGGTCTCGGAGGCAGCGCTTAGCGAATCACGGAGGCCACTGGCTCTCGTACGTGCCTGCCCATTGCTTCCAACGCGAAGGTCGCGAAGGAAACAACACAAGACAGCAGCTGCACTAGCGCCTGTCTTCTACCTTGCGTTGTTTTCTTCGGAACCTTCACGTTGAGATTAGTGCAGCTCCGCCCACATTCAGCCTCCGCGCACAGAATTCCTCCCCGAAGGAAAAGTAGTCCGCTGCTTAAACGTATTTTGTTACCTAAACAAGGAGCTTATCACAAGAAAAAAAAACTATGAGCTCTAGAATTATGATACGTGGATTGTTTGATATAGTCAAACATTAAAAAGCTGATTTCGTTTCCTGTTGCGATTGGCCAGCGGAGTAATACAGGACGCAGCGGACCGCGGCGCAGTGTTAGCAACTGCTGTTTTTTTTTTAAAGTGGTATCCTTATAGCCTATAGACCGTTTACAGCGCGCAGTTCTTCCGTTTGAGACCAGATGGCGCCACACGTGCGCTCCGAACACGGCACCATTACTTGCCTCGTAAGCAGGGTTGCCAGGTTTGGCTACTTTGCGCCAAATTGGCTACTTTTAGGACCGCTTGGCGACAAAAATTTGAACTTGGCTACTTGGCTACTTTTTGGCTACTTTTGATATCGAAGTTAGGACTAATGGACCTCTTTTTGTGCCAATGGTCCATGCATCTTTGCTTGTCAGAATGCCATACGTGAACACCATTATTCTGCGGTGCCAGTCTTTTTGTTGAAATTTTGCCTGTAATCATCTCCCAGACTTAAAATACTTCTCGCTCCTGTGTTCTCCCAGGCGAGATTCCGCCTCCGCTATGCAATGATGTTATGTAGATTTCCTTAGAACCAGCAAGAAGAAATGTCCCATCTCCATTCACTCAGTGCGCTTCAGCTAAATAAGGATGTGAATTGCTACTTAGCTGATATACCTTAATTGTTTTCTCAGTTGGATACTGGTTCAAAGCGCGTTGATCGGCCGCACATGCTAGCCCGACATCCAATTGGATGATGCTGGGAATTACAGTCTTGGTTAAAATTTTTCAGGGCAAATACGGTTTCCTTTTAGCCGATTACTGGGGAACGAGGAAGAGCAAAAGGCTTTGAAACGCGATGACGAAGGCTCTTTGTATCGTCCAGCGATATCCGGAGAGCCATGAGTTCCCCAGTATACGCCTGAAAAGGAAGCCATGTGATCTGAAAAAATTTGACCAAGCTAGGCTATGCTTTCTATGCCTTTAGAACATATGAACTGAATGTGGCGATCAGTCTGTTTTTGCAATATAAAGCTGAAAAAAGATCACAAGAGAGACACGGAAAAAGAAATAGGCACATCAAATCAAACCCTTGTTTATGGAGCAGTGAAGAAATTTCATGCAAAAATCAATGCCAGGCATTCTATATATATATATATATATATATATATATATATATATATATATATATATATATATATATATGTATATATATAACGTCTGGCCAGGGTCTGGCCGGCCAGACCCTGGTCGAAACCACATAGAGTAAGAAACTCTGTGGGTCGAAACGTTTATGTTCTACCGGATCCATCTGATCTTCACCCCCTTCTTGTATACATATATGGGAATTAAAATTGCCATGACTGTGGATTAGGAACACCAATTATTTCTCCTCTGAAAAGAAGAAATACTTTTCTGATTACTTTTCCCACACTCTCTTTCCCTTCAGAAATTCCTCGCGCAGTTCCGTGCTTCTGTCCCATGCTGTTCATGTATTTCCTTTCATTCGATTTGCGATGCTTTTGTAATTCAGAGTTATTCGCATTCACAATTGCCCTGCGTCCTACAAGAATTATAAATTGTTTGCACCCTTTATGCTTCTGGTGACGCTTTTCTGCAACCTTGGCGCTATTTTTGGCTACTTTTGACACTTCGGCAGCTAGTTGGCTACTTTTTTGGCTACTTTTCTGCTTTTTGTGGCTCCTTTTAAAATTTAGGACCTGGCAACCCTGCTCGTAAGTCGCCGGCGTGTACGCCTCGACGCAGCAGTGGAAATTTCGCGGGTGGTTGCCGAATGTGTTCTTTCTACGATGTGAAAAGGCAGAGGAAACACGTGCTGTGCTGTGTATTTCAATAATTGCGACAGAGAGTTAAAGGTGCGGGATGCGATCGTTTGCGATCGCTTCACGGAACCGAACTACACAAGTAGGTAATGCCAATGTTCACGCCCATTCGACACGCACCCTTTCCTAACTGGCGAGCGCAACAAACACGTTCGCCAGGGCTAGATAGCTAATAAAGAAAGGTTTCGATCTTGGAAAATCGTCGAGGGTAAGTGCACAACACAGCCGCATGAAGAAGCTGTTCCGCCACCGAAACCATGACGGCGTGCTTTCAGTTATTGTGCACTGTGCTCAGACCGCATTGATCGTAAGTTGTGGTCTGTGACGATTAGTAAAACGAGCGCCCGAGGCCGAATTAGAAACGAAAAAAAATAAGACTACTTACGCTCCTTCATACGGCTGCTGTTTCTTATGCACTGCACAGCCGTGCGAGCCGACAACGCTTACCGTCAGTCCGTGCATTACACGCAGTCTTGGTGCTACTGTTCAATTTCGCTCCAAGTAGCGCGGTTTTCGTGGACCGTGTTCGGATTACAGCATTTGGTTTACGGCTGCTGTGCCGGATGGTTGTCACTTGCTCGCGGTCCATGCGAGACAGTCACTAAAAGTGACTCCGTACGCTCAGAGTGAAGCTGATTAATTACAACCAACGAGACCACGAGCATTTCCATGTCCGCATATCGAGCGTCGAGCGTACCAAAATTTTTTATATGAGGCTGACGTTACTGTAAAATTCGTCCAGCATGAACGCGTGGCCATGCGCGCGTTATAACAATTATATCGCGGAATCCTTCGAAACGATTGCACGCCAGCTTGTGAAGGCTGCTTGATGCATGGTACTGCTACCATGATAGTCAACCTTTGTGTGTCTATTTATTTTTGTCGCTTTTCTATGTTTAATCAACCAGTAAGAAATATTTCAGGTTTCCTAAGCACCGTTAACAGGGTGTAAACAAATGCATACGATGTGCATGTGAGCGTTTCAGACCAGTGTCTGCATGCATGTACAGAATAGGACAACAACCTGTAAGGCCGCAAGAACATTAAACATTGCCGTTTTATATATTAACAATAAAAAAACATTCAGCAGAGTCTTCAGCGCATGCAAAGACAAGCATTCAGGCGATCCGTCCGTTGCCTCGAACAGGCGGAGAGCTCAGCGGCTCTCCGCGACATGAAGTCCGATCGCGCTTTCACGCGTGAAGTGATCAAATTAGGGTTCTCACATGTCCTTCCAAGCTTTGGCCAAACCATAGTGTCGTCTTCCCACTCCTTTACAACCGTATCAGCCGGAACACTGCCTGTCGGAACCGAACCGTCAGACGCAGCAGCCTTCGCGACGAGGCGCGCGCCGAGCGGTCAGGAGGCGAGTAATGGCGGCGTGATCACGTGATCAAAGATGGCAGCCCCCATGATACGCCGCTGTAAAGCGTCTATAGGAGTCTGCCATGCTGCATACATTGCTTTGCTGTAAGTGCGCCACTGTATCGCACAATGGCGTTCAGGGTTTAGTACAAAGTTTTGCGTACGAAAACTTACCAAGAAAGGACGTGCCGTATTTTCTAAGACACGTAATTGCGAAGCAACGAGTCATTTTAAACAAAGATGCAGTTAAACAACCTTCGAGGGTGCACCTCTGCGTACAGTGGTGAGCAGCCTTGTCTAGAGCGCTTGAGCAGTGCGCACTTGGTAACAAAAACCGAAATTAGAGTGCAGCCCCTCATTACAGGGCAAAGTTTTCGTGCCTGCTTTGTTTACGAGGCTATCTGGCGCTACTTCCGTGCAAGCGTTGCAGCTGGACCCTAGAGGCTGCCACAAAATCTGGATTTGTATGCAAGGAAGTGCACCGCCCGAGCGCTCTAGACAAGGCTGCTCACCACTGTACGAGACAAGTGGGCTGATTCAAGACACTGTAATGCATGCTTAGAAAGGTGGCTGAGAACGTACCCGTGGTTCCAGATGGAGCGAGTGTAGTCGTTGTCCCGGAGGCTCAAGAACATCGCCAAGTCACCATTAGATTCCTGGCAAGGATTGGGAAGGAGAACGGGTGTCGCCATCTCGTGGGCACTGAAGCACTTCACGGGATGCTCATGGGCCCGGCAGTCGCTTACAACCGAGTGAAATCAAATATCAAAAGTAGTTTGAGTTCTTTCAAGCGCTGAACAAACCGGACGACCTCGCATATCAGCACTTGCGCTCAAGGCGTCAAACCGCGACTGAAGCCGAGCCTATATTGCCATAACAAGAAAGCGTGGTGTCACATCGGGAGTCAACGACACTTGCGTTCAAAAACGTTAGTTTTCCCGACCCTCACTAATGATGCGCGCCCTCTGCCCTCTGTGTGTAGAGTTTCACTGCTTCTTCAGTAACAATACGGACTATGTTCTGGACGGCCGCCATATTCGCTGGCCATAGAGGAGCTCCTGCCGAAGAATTGCGTCACTTAATTGCCATGCTTCGTGATTACGGCGCTGTCAGGTTTAGAAGCAGTTACTTAGTTTAAGTACGCGGTCTGAACCATCTAAATTCAAGACCCGCCATGAACGACCGAACGAACACTTCACGATGACCGCTCGCCAAGCCCAAGATTCGGCCACGCTTAACGGCACGCCTTCAACTTCGAAGCTGAAGGGCATTGCGAAAGGAGAAGCAGCAAAAGAAAAGTGGAATCGCGGCACAAAGCTTCGGTTTCCAACTTCAGCGAAAAACCTTCGATGGTACTCTTGCTGTCTCACTAATGCAGTTAGGTGCACTTAGCTAACCCGCAGGTCGAGGTGAAGCACACTCCTTTACGCACGCTTCACCACGAGGCGAAAGGGACTGAGCGCGTAACGCACATCATGGCAACGAAACCGTGCGGTTTTCACACTGCCTCCCCCTCCCACACATTCGTTATGCTCCGAGACTCCACAGTTATCGCAAGCAGCAAAATGCGGTTCGCCTATGATTTGTGCATAAAGTGTACACTGACTAGAACGCGAGCGGTGGCGCTCATGTTCGATGCAGGACAGAACCAATAAGGACCGGGCCGACAGGTAGAGAATATGCCACCAGCGGGTCGAAAGAAGGGCCGTCCCTGATGCCCCCTCTTATAAAACGAACTTGGCAGGCGCGCCCGGGACAACCAAGAAAAAAATTGGAGGGGGCTTAGCTTTGGTTATGCCTGGTAGGTTGCGAAAGCAGGTGTTTTATACTGCATATGCAGCGCCTCTAGTGGGAAGAGCACGGCGCGCTGTGGCAAGCAGCCGCCGTTACCCGACGAGCCGAGTTGGTAGCCCGTCTCTCGCTCCTGGTATGACGTCACGCTGTGACGTCACTAGGCATGGTATGACGTCAGAGGTCATTGTAAAGGTCAAGCGTGGCAAGTGGCCGCCGCTACGCGAAAGGCCGTTCTTGGAAGTAGTATTGCTTTCGCAATAAAAGGATAGGGGGAGGGAGGAGACCACAGACCCAACTCCACAAGAAATCGAGCCACGCGTCTTCGCGTGCGCCTGTGGCTGCAGCGGTAGACGCGCACCGCCACCGGGGGACGCAAAACCGGGTGCAAAAGCTCCCTGGCGCGTTTCAACTGCTCATGGAGTTCGCCTAAAGCCCTCCCGGCCTTCCGGCCTTATATAACGCGCTGTCCCTGCATAATACGCGCCTGATATGGGACGTCGCATCCTTAGCAAGCGAGGCGGCAATTCGAATAAACCGGTGGTTTGAGTTAAGCGAGTTCGAACGAGTACGACCCCGTGCACAGATGGTAAGTTTTTCCAAACTTCAACCATTCACCGCAAGTCGCCATAGCTTCTAACGTATACTTTGAAGAGTGACCGTTACGGTATGCACAAGGCCGTATTTCTTTGGGCATTACATATAGAAAACCTCCTTTCTAACAGAATCGCTTCCATTGATTTGCATTTATTTTAAACTACACCCCAATTAAAGGATGTTTCATTTAGATCTGACACACGTCAGTATGTTTTGCTGTTTATCTTATTTGGACAGTTCCGACTACACATTGAGCACCAACTCAGCCTACAAACGAAAGTTAACGCGGTCCAGCTTCATTGTTTTGCCTAATAATACGGTATTTATTTTTTGCAACGCATTCGCAACTAGCTAGCCTTGTCGGCTAAGTGTCCAGAGACGTGTGTAAACATTCAAGCTGTGTACTATTCCGAGAAATAAGGTTTGTTGTATTCCGGTAGAAGGAAAAAAAACGCAAACACGGTGTCTGACCAGTACAACAAGACACCAACAAACCAAAGTGCATATGGTGTGAGTCCCCCACACGTAAATAACGTAAGGGGCACACTTTCGCGCAAACGAAAACTGAAAAAAAAAACTCACACCGCAAGCATGCGACACGCGGAATGTTTTAGTAAAACGAGCTTCTGGGCAAGTTGGTTACTTTGCTTCCACATAACTGCAGCGTAAAAAAAGACGAGCACAAAGGAAGAAAACCCCTACGACACGGACAAACGCTGCACTCACAACACGGACATACCAAGCCCCATGTACAATGCCAGTCAGGAGCGGTATATGAAATTCCACTGTCATGCGGAAAAGTCTATGTCGGCCAGTCTGGCAAATGTGTCAACGATCGATTGAGGGGGCATGAAAGAAATTTAGAGAATATGTTAACTTGGTAAAACATTGCAGGTCTTGCCAGGATTGTTCGCCGCATTTTGAAGGTGCAAGGATTCTAGGCAAAAGCAAAGATCACACTGCACGTGAACTACTGGAAGCTTACCATATAAAGAACAATGGCGATTTTTGCGTAAGCGATACTTCTATTCATTTGTACAAAGCAGAATGTGACCTTTTCTCTGCCACACGATAAGATGTATCTCACGGGTGATAATGTTTTTGTTTTGTTATTGGTGACCAGCAAGGAGCGCGACTCGACCCAAAACAGGCAACACACCACCGGTTTCACCCTCATTAAATTCAGATTCAGCATAACTATCTCTTGTCCAAAGCGAAAAAAACTGCATATCTCTTATTTTCACGAATGTTCGAAGTATAACCAACAAACGCACATCGCTGTCATCTCATATCGACGCATGCTCAGCTGATATAGTTGTTCTTACTGAAACGTGGCTCTCAGCAAAAATAAAAAATAGTGAAATATTAGACTGTGAAAAAAAAAATAACTTTTACAGATTCGATCGCGATATCCGTGCAGGTGGAGGCGTACTCATTGCCGTGAATGCTGTTATCAATTCCTTCGCTATCCCCATTGATTCACCGTTAGAAATAGTTTGCACTCATGTAGCTTTTCCAACAGGCGATCTTATCTTTTGTGCATGTTATAGGTCCCCATCTTCACCAGCTACTCTCTGCGCTGATCTTCATGATGTCCTTAACAAATTAATTGTCCGATACCCAAAATCGCATTTGTTCTTATTAGGTGATTTCAATTTCCCAAATATAGTGTGGAAAACTGGTGTTCCTTCTCTTAAGCAGCCATCCTCCGAATGCATCCATTTTTTAGACATCTGCGCTGATTTCAATCTAACACAGCTGATTCATGAACCCACACGCACTACCAGCAGTTCCTCTAACACTTTAGACCTCTTTTTTACCACAGCACCTGATTTGGTCTCAATTCCAACGTATATTAAAGGAGTCAGTGATCACTCGCTTCTCCACTTCGCAATTAAGAAAAAAGTTCGTGCTACGAAAGTCGTTAAAACTATATGTGACTACAATGCCGCCGATACCACATCCATCACAGCTGAGGTTTAGGTTTATGGGGTTTAACGTCCCAAAGCGACTAAGGCTATGAGAGACGCCGTAGTGAAGGGCTCCGGAAATTTCGACCACCTGGGGTTCTTTAACGTGCACTGACATCGTACAGTACACGGGCCTCTAGAATTTCTCCTCCAAAGAAATTCCAGCCGCCGCGGCCGGGATCGAACCCGCGTCTTTCGGGTCAGCAGTCGAGCACCATAACCGCTTAGCCACCGCGGCGGCCCCATCACAGCTGAACTAGAGTCATTCATTACTGAGTACACACTAAACTTTTCTAAACGTACCGTTGAAGAGAACTGGTTATTGTACAAACACAAAATGCTTACACTAATAGATCGTCATGTGCCTAAAAGAAAGGTTCTTTCGCATTCTGCCTCACCATGGTTTACTGCAACCCTACGCCGCCTGCGTAACAAAAAGAAGCGTATTTTTCGTCGCGCCAAAGCAACTAACCTTCCTGAACGCTGGGCTGCGTATCATCACATTCACGCAGAAAACGCTATCGCAATCAAAAATACAAAAAAGAATTTTTTTGACAACACCCTCCCATCGCTTCTACAATCTAATCCACGCAAATTCTGGAGTATTGTTGGAGGCAAAGAAAGCAAAGTAATCCAACTAGCCCGTTCTGACAATGTCCCGATCCCTCCGAACCAGTGCTGTTCCGTTTTGAATGATGTATTTTGTTCCGTTTTCCTCAAAAGTGCTCCTATTACTCTTCCGTCTCTACCTAATTGCTCTTACTTGCCAATGAATTCCATTACTATAGACTTTGCGGGCATAGCAAAGTTGATTGATAACATGAAAATATCTTCTTCATCGGGCGAAGATTCAATCAATTGTAAAATGCTCAAAATTACTCAACCGTATTCGTCCATTATGCTTTCGATGCTTTTTTCACAGTCTCTAGGTTCCTCAGTACTCCCAAGCGATTGGAGGGTTGGCAAGGTTGTTCCGGTCCCTAAATCAGGTAACACCCATTCCCCCAATAACTACCGTCCCATATCACTCACGAGTATTCCATGTAAACTTTTGGAGCACGTTATTTATTCGCATCTCATCACTTTCCTTGAGTCTAATTCCTTCTTTGCGGCTGAACAAAACGGTTTTAGAAAGACGTTCTCATGTGAAACACAACTTATATGTTTTACTAATGACCTATTTACCCATGCTGACATGAGCTTCGATGTAGACTGCGTGTTTTTGGACTTTGCGAAAGCTTTCGACACTGTTTCACACGATCTCCTAATTTTTAAACTTAGCATGCTTAACATTGATCCGCATGTACTAAACTGGATTAAAAGCTTTCTTTCTAATCGAACTCAGTACGTTTCTGCTAACGACTGTTCATCTTCTCACATTTCTGTAACATCGGGCGTACCGCAGGGATCGGTACTGGGACCTCTTCTCTTCCTTATCTACATTAACGACCTACCTAAATGCATTTCCCATTCATCTATCAGGCTTTTCGCAGATGATTGCGTCATTTATCGCACAATAACTGACCACACTGACTCTATTAAGCTTCAAGAAGACCTTACAAGCATATATAACTGGTGCGATAAATGGCTCATGCAACTAAATGCAAGCAAATGTAAAACAATGCATGTATCGCGTCGCACTAACATCACTGACAACACGCGCACTTACTTTCTTCGTGGCACTTCCCTTAAATCCGTCGTCATACAGATACCTAGGTGTTCATATTTCACGTAACCTATCATGGCATATGCACGTTGAGCATGTCACTAATAACGCTAACCGGGTTCTTGGATATTTACGTCGAAATTTCTCTGCTGCGCCTCTACCAATAAAACTAACACTTTACAAAACATTAGTGCGGCCGAAGCTAGAATATGCTTGCGCAGTATGGGATCCCAGTCAAATCACATTAATCAACACACTTGAATCCATTCAAAATCGCGCAGCACGTTTCATCTTATCTAACTATTCCCGTCACGCCAGCATTACTTCCATGAAAAACACCCTTACCCTGCCAGACCTTTCCCCACGCCGTAAATGTTTTCGACTCTGTCTTTTCCATAGAATGTATCATCACAACCCTGTATTAAAGGATCATCTTTTTGCTCGACCATCATACATATCGTCCCGTTCTGACCACATGTTTAAAGTTGCTGTTCCATTTTCCAGAACAAAAATGTGTCATAATTCATTCATTACCAAAACGAGCGCAGACTGGAACGACCTTCCTCCCTCCATCGCTGCCATTTCTGACATCTGCAATTTCAAGACAACTGTATTTTCTGCCGTTTTGTAAATAATATTGTTTAACATGCACTGTTCATTTTATGTATCTTACCACTCCTTTCTGTAATGCCTTCGGGCCTGGAAAGTATCCGAAATAAATAAATAAATAAATGTGTACTTTCCTGCGCGCGAATTCGCGGCGGAACCTTTATATTTCCAACTGCTGGTGAAATAAAATCAGTTGTGAGTGCAGCGTTTGTCCGTGTCGTAGGTGTTTTCTTCCTTTGTGCTCGTCTTTTTTTTTACGCTGCAGTTATGTGGAAAAAACGCGGAATGTTTCAATGGGTTGGCTTCTCTCCACTAACTACGAGAGAGTGAGAGCGTACCTCTCGCCGTAGCTGCTCGATGCTCCACTCCATGGTGTGCGCGAAGCCATGGTGCGGTCCCAGTTCCCAGGCGCCGAAGTTGGCTGCAGCGAACACCGGAACGCCTCACTATACCACCTGGATGCCGTACGTATATACATGGCCCCTCCCAGGCTGCTCTCGAGCCCCGCAAATGAACTCTGACGAGGCACGACACGTGTGTGGCTAGCATTTGCTCCTACATGCACATAGTTTCCACACTGAACTCGCTGCATTTTGGTGAGTGATGCAACACTGGTTCTGGCGTGTTTTTTTATACATATTGACGCCAGCGCTCGTGCAGAAGGAAGCGCCTCTCCAGAAGAAGAGGAAGTGTGGGTGTGAAAGTGAAAGTGATCTGGAAGCGCACGTCTGTTGACCCGCTGTGGACCCTCAGCCGCCGATTACCAACGTGACATCTGGTGCAGGTGCTGGGTACGTCGTTAATGCACCGTACGCCCCCTTCAAGCCGCAATTCGAGCCCCGTACAAATACCGAAGGTAGACACGCCAGTCCACCAGGGCAGTCGCCGATTACAGGGCTTACCTCCCGAATTTGGACTGCTCCCTGTTTCGCATTGTTCACGGAGGGTAGGTCCTACAACGATGAATCCTCCAGATACAGTGTCGCCGGTCCTGCTCCACCACCAGCGAGAGCCACCCCATTTTCGCGGTCAACCACACGAGGACGCCGAAGACTGGCTGGACCAGTATGACCGGGTGGCCATCTACAATGGTTGAGGCGCTTCCTTCTGCACGAGCGCTGGCGTCAATATTACGTTCGCGTGTGTGCGTTCTTGGACGTACAGCCTTTGTCAAAAATTTAGAGCCCAGGGGGTTTGCTTCTGGGCTACATTGCTTTGCTCGTAATGCGTCCTCAGCGTCCCAAATCTCCTGAAGGTAAGAAGATTTTTGGTCCTGCTCCCTCCGATGCGGAGGACTTCCATTAGTGCTAAAGGAGCGCCACAATAGTGCTTAGAAGCAAACCCCCTGGGCTCTGAACTTTTGACAAAGGCTGTACTTTGTAAACAACCATTACCTCACTATTCTGTCCTCCACCCAATCTCCCTTCTTCCTCCTATGCATATATATTTCATTTTATTCAACATACTTTTCATGTATGTGCATGTGAAAATGCTTTAATAGTCACAGAGGACCATTTCTGAATTTCAGTTATTGGCCATGCGGCTATCTCGTAGAGGCATACCTGTTAAAAGAAGTATAAAATCTTTAGCACGTCCTAATTAACTCTCTCATTAAGTTGTCCACGTTAGTCATACAGAATAAAATGAAACACCCTGTACAGTGATTTCCTACTGATATTAGTACACATTTCTAGTTTCGCTGCTGTTTTGTCAACGTTAACGACAAACTGCCACAAAATTCCGAAAGTAGGACGCTTACGGAATACGATGGGTATCCCTCCACGGATGGGAGTTTTTCCGTCCTTGAGTGACTTCTCGCTGGAAGGGCGGAGATTTCGAATGAACAACAGAAGTTGGCGAAAACGGACTACGAGAGCAGGACAGGAGAGAAATTCAATACAAACACGGACACGCACTTTGACACAGAGAACGACATACAAGTACATTATAAACAGAAAGGAGTAAAAAGGGAGTAAGCTGTGCTCTAAGCACTCTCTGAGCGTTCTTAAAATTTGCCCTGTGCGGCCGATTTCTCTAATTTAAATCCGATTAAACGCCCCGGCTCCCGCATTTTGTTTTTTGATTCCCCGCAGACGGTGGGAGGAGTCCACCAACCTTTCAACCAGTCCCGTGGCGGCTTGCCGCTCTGCCATCGGCGGAGTGATACGTAGCGATCGGCGAAAGCAGAGAGTCCACGCGTATTTTCATTTCCGTTGGCCTAGTTTGCAGCTATGTAGTCTCTGACTAGATCTATTTATTCACGGAAACCAAAAAACCAAAACAAAATAAAAGCGAAAGCAAAGCCGCCGCGCGACTGCCTGAAAGGCACTCCATGCGTTGTTCGACTCCTCCAACCATCTGCGGGGAATTTAGTGTTTACAGGATATGAGTGGTAACTTCACTCTGAACACGAATACGCCTATATGGGAGTAAAAAGGGAGTAATGTTGTCCTCCAGCGCACTCCCTTTTTTACTCCCTTCAGTTTTGAGTGCACCGCTTTCCATGGTTTTGCTCTGTTCGATTTTAATTTACTCTTCTAGGCAGGATAGGTAGATAAGTACGTTTCAGACCAGGCTGGTAGCATCTACAACCTAAGTAATAATTAAAATTCCTCAAGCGCTTTCTTGAAACAAATATGCCGGCTTTCTGTACTTCCAAGGCTGAATTACTTTCGCCATCCTCCTCCACCAATCCTCTATCTCCTTTATGCGCTTTCACTTTCTGAAAACTGACTACAGAAAGAAAAATGAAAAACGACTTAAAGGGACCATCCAATTGTCGTTCTAGTTAAAATCGATTTTATGGCTCTTAGTATACGTTGACGTTTGTCTGGCAGCAAAGGACATTTATTGCTGAGAAAACTGCATTTAAGAATATTTCCCGCAGTTCGATTTGAACTGGTGGCGTCAAGACCAAAAATGCATCCGCGATTGCCGTTTTGCAGTGAATGGCAATGCAGCTTAGCCTCCGTGATCAGTGCAAAAATGAGTCTTAACTTGCGAAATTGGCCGGTGATGGCGACACCTGTATTTTATTTCTTGTCCTTTTTTCGATTATAATTGCTCTGTTTTCAGTGGAAGAGACGTCTTTGTAGTTCGAATGCACTGATCTGTGGACAGAGGCCAACTTAAACTTGTCCTCAGTATGCTTTGAATTTGAAAGGACACACGCAAAGACTACACAAGTTCACTTGCCACCTGGTCAAGGTAAAAAAATTGGTAAACTGGTTTTTGGGGAAAGGAAATGGCGCAGTATCTATCACATATCTCGGCGGACACCTGAACCACGCTGTAACGAAGGCCCTCCCTCCCCTTTTTTTGTTTACATTTTTTTAACAATGTTTGGGCACGCAAGCGTGCCTGCGCTGCATCGAAGTGGTAAACTAAACCATACTGTGTTCAGAAACGAAAACTAACGGCACTTTGACTGTTTTTGAAGGATTCCAGGGGCCCTGTAGGGCATGACACAGTAAACGAATGTGCTCTTTACCGCTTTCGTTCTCCGCGCAGCTAAAGCACAAATAGAGTCAGATTTTTACCTCTAACATCCCGTCCATAAACATACAGCCCTGGGACTCTGAAAGCGAAGTGCTTCCATTTCCATCAGATGTGGCGGAAAAAATTTCGCTTTTAATTTTACTTTCAGCCGTCTGTGGAGCCCTAACACCGATTTATTTCCAATTTTCTGTCAGCAGTGAACATTTTCTGAATCTCGCACCGCTTTAAGGCCACGTACCTCCTATCTTGTACTTCAACACTGAGGCGATATTTATTCGCGACCAGTCGACTTTCCCTCCAATAGTACGCCTTTCTCAGTACTACGTATACTGCGTCTCATTCAACACGAGTCAGAACGCCTCTCTCAGTTACAGAGGCTGAGGTACACGTAATATTCGAATAGCAGCTGCCGCGAAGCGTTGAGATGCGTCGCCATCTGCGCTCCTCGCAACGATTGACGTCGACTGCTGCCTCGGTAACAATAGCGTAAAGCGAGCGCGATGAGAGCGTTGTGCCGGCAACGCGATCTCTAGCGACCAGATGTCTGAATCGTGCGTCATTCGAAGAACATTCTACCGCCACCAGACTCTTCACGTACACCGGACTCTCTATAGCGGAGAAGCCAACAGCCACAGAAACCAAGGGACAAAGGGGATTTTTTTATTTATTTTATTTTTTGCTGTTGTTCGATTTAGTATTACAGAATATGTTATTGCTTAAAGCTAATTGATTAGAAAAGCAGAAGAAAAAACAACCACATGCCGCCGGTGGGATCCGAACCCACGACCTCCGAATTACGCGTCCGGTGCTCTACCGCTGAGCTACGGCGACGGCTGTCAAATCTTCTGCATTCGGGGGTATTTATGTTTACAAATAACCTAACATTCAGAGTGTTCATCAGCGCCACCCACGTTCTTAAGCGGCGGACGTAGCACGTCCTGAGTTACCGCTGAGCGAGCAGGCATGCATAGCTTCACAAACCAAGTAGAAGAAACGTACTGCTGGACGTCCTCTACAAATTCGAGTGCGCGTAAGGCACGCAATACACAACCGGAACAGCTGGCATGGCTTACTATTGAGGGAGGAGGAAAAACTTTATTATAAACTTAATAAAAAGTACGGAACACAAACGAGGAAGTACCTGCGACATCTTTATTCGCAAAGCATACAAAGCTTTTGTCTATGCATATTTTCTCTTTGTTTCCTTAAATTTGCAATTTTCTGACACGCGATTTCGAGCGTTTCGAATGATAGAATGATAAAAAGTTTATGTTCAATTAGTTTTCGAAATTGCGACAAATCGCGACTTCGAAAAGCCGAAATTGTGCGAATGAAGATGTCAGTCAGCGCTGGTATCGTCTGTTTCTGTTTTTATTTAAGTTTTTTGAGCTCTAAATATCTGATACGGTGCACTCATGAACAAAATGAAAAATAAAACACCTGCAATACTTTTCTCTCTCTCTCTCATGCAGGGAAGGAATGAAAGCGACAGCAGTCTCAGAACACTGGTTACACATGCATGCGCATGCTAATTCTTGTTTATTCGAACATGCGTTTGCCCCGTCAGTGTCAAGTGTATTGAAATGCCCCCCGTTAATTCGAAATCTGCTTAACTCGAACAGTTTTTCGGTCTCCTTTGATCCCGTCCAAACCGGCGTTTAAGCATGCGCTAATATGCCGGTTATACACGCATATGGATGCCTACGAAAAAAAAAAAAAAACGGCATCGAGTTTCTTTCATTGTGGGCAAATCTTCCAGTACTTGCTGTGACTATTCAAAAACAGGTGCAAGTCCATTGCAGCACGAAAATGGAATGCCAGCTAGCCTGTCATATAGGTTGGCATGGATTTAAACTACAGCGGCATATAAACATAACACGCTGTAAGCCTGTTGGCTGACTGAAATGTACCGACTTTGTTCTGTGCCAAAATCCCGGCATATGCATGATGTGGCGGATACCACAAAACGGACTGCCGTCAGGCAAAATGACCAAAAGAAATGCCTGCAAGTGAGGAGCTCCCTACTAAACAGCGAACCGCACTGTCGCCCCAGCGCGGGTTCTGTATACAGGGCGTTTCATGTAACCTGAACCAAGTACTAAAAACAAGTGGCTCACCGCAGCCAGGCGAAACTAAGGACATATTGTTTCCCATCGATTGGCGCTCCTCCGAATATCTTCAAAATTCCACTTAAATAATTAATTAGTGAAGATAAATGTGCAAATTTTCTATTATTCACTTTAGTGTCACGTGCGTTCGCTTAAGTTGTAGAGGAACTTAAGAAAGCACTGATCCAGTTTTTTGTAGCAACGTATCTCCTACGTTGTTCTTTTTTCCGGCATTTAAAGAAAGCCCGCGAAATATTAAAACAAAACCACGTGACTGTGCTCATGCACTGCCATATTCCAGCGCCCCCAACCGCATTTTGAACGAACGAAACGCGCGCGCTGACCGTGCCCAAGTGACCGGCCATCGCTCAGTTCGACAGGCTGTAAAATGATAAAAATAGAAAAAACGGAGGCTACCTTAAAATACGCGACTCAACTGCTTTCTCTTCCTTTTTTATTCTGCCTATGCGATGGTTCAGCCTGAATTGGCTGTCGATGGCCTCCTTATCACTTATCGCAGATCACGGCACGCGCTTTCCATGTTCAAGAAGAATGAGCTGACGCACTTTCAAGAGTATGCTGAGAGCGGCTTCGGCCGCTCACTTCGAGACGGTGAGCACGCGCGCTTCGTTCACTCATGACGCGCTTGGCAGCGCTACAATACGGCAGCGCAAGAGCGCAATCACGTGATTTTTTTCATATTTCGCGGGTTTTCTTTAAATCCTGGAAAAAAAGGACCACGTAGAAGATATGTTGCTACAAAAAACTGGATCTGCTGTTTCGCAATCCCCTCTGCCCCTCAACTAAACGCAAGTGACGCTAAAGTGAATATTAAATTTCCTTAATAATTAATTTAAAGTATTTAACTAATTAAGATGAATTTAAAAGATACTCTGAGGAGCGCCACACGTCGGGAAACAATACGTACTTAGTTTAACCCAGTTCCTGTGAGTCACTTTTTTTTTAATCTTTGGTTCAAGTTACGTGAAACTCCCTGTATAGATAAAAGTACTTTCGCCTACAACGCTTTCTCTCGAACTACGACGCGTACGCGTCTATATACTATTTGCGACCGGTTAATTAACTCCTATTCGAGCTGAAGTTGCCCGCGCCTTTACTTCCGCAATTCAGAGCATTTTTATTATCTCCATTTATTTTTTATTTTTTTAACAAAAACTAAAGATCAAGATTCTGACGAAAACGCAGCTGCCAACCTCTGTACTCAGTACCTTTTCCAACCATAGGGAAACTTGAGTTGAGGCGGCTCCAATTGTTTTCGTCTGCCCTACTGTATTTTAAATGAACTTCCTACGATGCTAAATGCAAACGATGATCCAGCCCACAAGGACCGGCGTGGGTAACGACGTACGAGTTAAGTTTCACAATTTCAGTAACTACGCGAACTGATTTCGTAGACGTACGAGCACTTGCTGGAAAGTCAAACAAAATATGGTACATGAGAAAATGTCGGCGTTGAGCCGCGGTTACCATTACCTCATGAACAGAATTTCTTCGCCGTCTACTTCCCATGACGTCACAGTCGCTCCTGGAAACCAAAACAAAACCATGCAAAACCTGAGGCAACTATACTAAACTTCTATGGTCAAGCAACATAGCATACTGCCTGCTATCATTGGAAAATTCGAAAGCAGACAGCAGAAAAGTGTGAAAGTCCAATCGCAGTATGCATCGCACAGTCTGCATGTGGCGCCATTGCCGGCGCAACATGTAGACTCCCTAGTACCACTAGCATTTCGTTTCGAGGGGCTTTTAACTAGAATCCATGCTACCATCACTCTTGCTGCTACGCCCACTTCCCTAGGTTTCGCGGTGGTTGTCCAGCGTGTAACTGAAAATTACGTACAGTACGCGAGAATTAAAGCCTATATAACTGGATTAGCTGGCTGTTTTGCAAGCGCTACCACGACACGATTTCCAGCCTTGAACGCGCCGATGAACAGATATCAGCACCAGCGAGCACGGATGCGCGCGCGTTCACCGGTGGCAACGCGTGCATACAACACGTTCAAACAACACAAGACCGTGCAGCGTGCATACGAAGGCAGGCAAACATGAGGCGTGGCCTCACTTTACGCAAACTTACCGAAAGGAACCAAGCGGACGGAGTCGTTGCCCAGCGAAAGAGAAATTTCGCTGTGCATAACTGTCGGATATCGGCGACAAGTAATCGCTCACCGGAGAGACGTTGACTGCAAACGCGATGCACAGATCAAGCTGCCAGAAACCCTAGGCAGGGGAAGATATGACAATACACGGTATCTGCACTTTAAGCGGTCGAGACACTCGAGTACCGCCTTTTTTTCGCCGTTTCTTCTTTCGTTTTCGAATGCACGTAGACTTACGGTCACGTGGCCCAAACAGCCGGTGTCTCGGCTTGGATTAGTGATGGGTCGCTCAGGAGCGAGCCGGATCTTTTGAGCGGCTCTTTTTTGGAGAGCGAATGAGCGGTGGCTCAGTAAAGTGAGCGGCGGTTCTTTTGGAGAACCGGTTCTCTCTCGTTCAGTGAGCCGTGCTGACCGTGCCTAACCGTTCCGTCAGAGCCGGGTCTGCTCCAGGGTGCGATTTGCGCGCCATCTATTGAGCAGTGCGAGAAATCAACTGCATTCCCTTCCTTCGCAACCAACCCCTCGCCTTCATTTGTTTCCGCGTGTGCACTGCCGCTGGCACCCGCGTTTTTAAGGCGAAAACCTCTTTTGGATACGGCTCACTGAACGAGAGCCGGCTCTCCAGAAGAACCGCCGCTCACTAACTGAACCACGTACGGCGCCACGGCTCGTTCTCTAAAAAGAGCGGTTCAAAAGACAGCCGAAGGTGAGGGGTTGGATGCCACTCTTGCCAGGAAGGGCAGGAGAGCAGTTGCCTTCTCGCACCATGGCGCGGAATCGCAAATAGTGTACAAAGCTCTCCCCTGTCGTTAAATATTAACGACTCTATGCCCCTGTCCTTTCTTGCTGTCGCTCCCCTCTCCTCACTATCCTCTCCTTTTCTCTTCCATTTCCGCCGGCTCCAGCTCGGGTGCTTAAGATAGCAATTGCCGCGGCCGGCAACTCTTTTTTGCTTCACTTTTTTATTTTTTAAAATAAACCACTACCACCTGAAGACCCGGCTCCCGGCACGGCTCAGTGTGAACGAGAGAGCCGGATTCCTCTCCCCAAAAGCAGCACGGCTCACTCAAAACATCCGGCTCACTGTTGCAGATTTAAGTGAGCCGGTGAGCCGCTCAAATGAGCCGGCTCACTTCAGTGAGCGGAGCCGTTCTGAGCCGCTCACTGAAGTGAGCCGTTTTGCCCATCTCTAGCTTGGATCGATACGACTGAGAGCGGCACGTCCACTAATTTTCGGTTTCTGCATCAGAATCTACGACTCGAGAGAAGGTGCAATGTCATAGTATGCTACATTTGAGGTCGTCGTGCAGTGGTTACAATCGACCAGCAATTGGCCGATTATCGACTGTGTTCGCTTTCATACAGAAGCTACCTGTATATTTTTTTTTAACTGCAGAACCACGAGCAATGAACTTCTATGCTCGGCTTTTATTCGAGAATAAAGGTAGCCTGTTATTAAAGCTTTTTCTTTTAGTTACTAACACAAGCTAATGACATAATTGTAAGAGATTGGTCAACAGAGCAAAACAGGTCATCATGGACCACGACCCACCGCTAAAAACTGCAGTAGTTTTTTTTGTCAGTTGTACCCTACTAAGCTTATAAACATCAACCCTGCCCCCAACAGCACCGGCTGCACGATTTTTTGAATTGAGCATCTAGATCTTTTGATTCTGTACTTGCAATTCGCAAAGCTGCTTCTCACTTCTGAAACTTTACAGCTCCGAGTGGTTACAGCTCAGAGAAACGTAGCAAGTTTTGCACCCCTTCATCAATTGCCCAAACTATATGCTCATCTGCATCGTCCTGTCCATCCTTCGTGTTCCTGTCGCTATTTATTCATCGTGAGCAAGATATGCTTGCAAATGGAAGGAGGTCGCAAGTATGAAAAAGGAAGAAAAAAAACGACCATGGTAATCCTTAAACACTGACAAGAATGAGACAAACCTTCTGGACAAAGTAAACCAGCCACAAGTGCAATGATGCCCTTGTGTATGCCTTCAATTTCTCTCTCGCATCTATTTGATACCCAAACTATAAAAAACAAAAAACTTTTTTGTGCTGTGAATTCCTAATTTGCGGACTGAGGAGAAGCCTGGGGCCCCTCTGCATTCTTTTTAAGACCTAAAGTGGTAGCAATATGATAAGGCACATGGCACCGACGAGCCTGTGAGATCCCCGTTTCACACAGTCACAATGAAAAATAAAACAACAAAAACTACAGCGAATGTTTACTACATTCGAATTGGATCGAAAGCACGGATTTGTGATAGGTAGAAGGCGACGGTTAGCAGGCAGTGCCACAGGATGGAGCAGATGGAAGTTGATGAAGGTGACGCTCTCCAATGCAGTGCGAGAGTGTGGTGCAGTTAACAGGAGGCGTGCTGGCTGCAGCGATAGGCCAGTAGTCTCGCTGAGGGGAGAGGATATGGAGATCTGTTCGCGCAGCCATGGGTTCAACTCCCAGTCATGGATACTGATTAAGTTCTTTTTTCTCTTTTTCATGGTTTGACCTCTAACTCAGCTCAAGGTCAAACTTAGACGGTCCGCGATTGAAGCCCGAGGTCCCGTAGTGAAGCCTTTGCTTCAAAACATGCAACTGAAAAGTGACAGCAAAAATATACTATATATAAAAATTTTCCCCTCACATATGCGCCTTCCATGTATATCGGGGAACCTCTGCTGCTGCAGTAGAGATGAATCTGCAAAACGGAGTGCTTCTGGCATTGCAGTGCAAAAAGGAAAAAGCAGTCCAAGAAACCCTAGGGTTCCCCAAAATCCACCCCTTGAATAAAGGCAGACAAGACGTGCACTACTACTGCACAGTCCTGTCCTGTGTTCAGTCCCGTGTTCTGTGTACAGTCCTGTGTCCTGTGTACAGTGCTCTGTCCTGTACATAGTCCTACGTACATTACACTAGTTACATTACGTTACGTACATTATGTACGTAATGTACATTACGTACATACATTACGTACAGTACACTAGTCCTGTGCACTAGTCCTGCACACTTGTCCTGTAGAGGACTGTACAGAAGAGAGGCAAGCAGGACATGCACTATTTTTTTATGGGGCTAGAACATGTTAAACCTGCTCTTCTTCTGTCTATTGTTCAGTTCTGGTTAACATGCTCCAGGTATCCATGGTGCATATAAATGAAGGTTAAACTGCGATGTTTCAACTACACACTGATATCAAGACGTTAGCACTTTCACTTTTATAACGAAGCATGCGTCACAGCCAAGAGTCAGGGCTTTGGCAAAGCCATCAACAGCCTCAACCTATATTTATATTTCCGCGTCATCTTGCGCAATGTTACAATGTGTCAGTGTAAACAAGTGCTCATGCCATGAGGGCATATCAGAGTCCACGGTAGTAAACACCAGTTAGCTCTTTATGCAAAAAGAGAGACTTGGGGCAAATTTGTCCAAGTACTGTAGAGAAGGAAAAGTGGCTGCCCACGTCTTGACATAAATATAGTACACTCTCGTCTCTGCCAGGGGGAAGCGCTCATCGTGACTCAAAGCTCCACTTCTTCGCTGGCCCACCGAGGACTGTGGAATGAAATTTGTTTCAAGTTTCTCGCTCCTATGTTGACGTCGCACTGCTGGTGGAGAGCAGAGCACGGACTTCATCCAACAGGCTGGACAGAAGCTGAGAGTTCGTGCTCTTACCATCCACAAGCACTCTGTTGGGGTTCTGAAACAGAGACCAGAAGGCAACTTTCATTGCAGTACAGCACTTCATTATATGGGTTAATTACATCCTAGGTGAAATAGAAATGGGCTTCAGCAGGGCATATAACGCAAAGACAAGATAACCGCTAGTCCTTAAGGGTAAACGAGCGGATTCCAAGAGAAGGCAAGCTTAGCAGGGGGCTGCAGAAAGTTAGGTGGGCGGATGAGATTAAGAAGTTTGCGGGGATACGGTAGCCGCAGCTGGCAAAGGACAGGGTTAATTGGAGAGCCTTTACCCTGCAGTGGGCATAGTCAGGCTGATGATGATGATGATTAAGCGAGAAAACTGCACAAATTGCATAAACTCGGTTAAGAGTAATTCTCAGATAAGATGAACAATGCGAGACGGTTTAGTTGGTTGTCCACAAGATTCAATGTAAAAGAAAAAAAAACAACACTTAAGACAAACTGCTTCGTGTGTACTTTGGTTAATACAACTTTTGCACAGACTTGGTCTGCAACAACTGAAATAGCCCTATGAATACTGCCACCAGTAATCTATGAACGGAACTAGATCCACTAGAGCTACTGACGGAGGATGCGTGATCCTCAGGCTTTTTCAAGAGACCGTTCAAGCCTCCAACGAACTATTTCTTTGGGCAATCCATTTCAAGCAATAAGAGTAAATAATGCTTCAAAGTGTCCTGCAATTTAACTGAACGAAAAATGCATGCAGTGTTGACACTGCCAACTTTTCAAGGCCAGCACACAGTGCATTGTGAAGCCTCTGCTTGCAAGATGGCTCTTCCCACTCACCATGTGCTTGACCAGAAGGCAGATGTGGTCATCCTGGATGGACCGGCTGTACAAGGAAGCACTCAGGCCAACTTGCTCCACCACTGAAAAGAGTGCGTAACCACATTTGTACACCGAACTGTACTTCCAGCCATGCACAGCTCAACCAATAGACTATTTTGTTTGCAATCTGCAAGCAAGCACAACTTACAAGCCATGCTCAAAAAACTCAAAGATAAAAGCTAAGCAAACAATCTGTCACCAATGAATTATGTGTGAATAGAGAATATCACTACTTCCATTGCCTTTTTATGTCAATGGCGAAAGCAACACAAGCGTTACTTTTGTCTTGCTACTGGTCACCTGTTCATTAAACAATTGCCACACCACCACAACCTACTAACTCTGAACAGCTAATGATATGCGGTGTGCGCTACGCACTGATGCTGTCAGACATGTAGTGGTGGAATGAGAGTACTATGTACTTGAATAGTAACTGTATTTACTCGCATAATGATCGCACTTTTTTTTTTCAAAAAACTGACTAAATTTAGGGGTGCGATCATTATGCGGGGTAAATTTTTAACAAAAAATTTTTCAGCCCCCAAAACGAATAAAAGTTGCAGGTCAGACTACCCTTGTCATGAGGGCGCGCTACCCGCAGTTACGCCGCTAAACGCGGTTATCGGCTTATCGCGAATCGAGCTCGGCGATCTCAGCTTACGTCATTAACCAAGAAGATAAGAGTGCGAAAAGCACACGAGCTGGCCCGCTTCAAGAACGTACTTTCGTCGCATTAAATCATGTTCCAAGAGCAACGCATCAAAATTGGCAGTGTGCAGCATGAGCAGCGGAGTTGCGCGACGGCGCTTTTATGCAGCCTTCGATCTCGTCCGATGGCGCAGCAACAGCTACAACAGCAAGTCCCGCGGCGCTCAAGCTACGCATTTTACCACCGTTACACCGAAAACACTGAAAAACGTCCGGTCCCTGCCACATCGCTAAAGTAGGCGACAAATTCGGAACGCTCGCAGCACCAGATTCCGCGAGCTTACCGCAATGATGCCGCCCGCGAGCGCGGCGGACGACGGTGCTCTGTACTCCCTAGTCGTCGCTAAGCCTAACTTGTTTCGTATCGAAGCCACAGTGGACGGCGCTTTTGAACTGACCAATGCTATAATGAATGTTCTACTTATAGTGCTGCCTTAATGACAACCTAATTGTTTCATATTAAAAGAAATATATACGATTGATTTCAGCAACGCCTTAGCAGCGGAGCTGGCGTGCAAGCAGATCGGGTCACTCGCGCTGCAACGGCGGCAGCTGCTACGCGACTGTGAACGCAAAACTAGCTTGTATCGCAGTTATTACTCCTACCAGCAACTCGGTACAGGCCAGCGATCCTCAAAGACGATTCATTTTTGATGTTCCCGTATTCCAGGGCTTATTATTTATGAGAACAATAAAGTTTAGCCGGATCACCGCGTCACTTCGTTGCACCGCAACCCAGAACGGTGGCGAGCCTTGCGACAAGGGCGAACCGTGATTCAAGATTACCGCAGATAAGTTTGGTATCCGCGATTGCAGCATAACTGCATTTAAACTCCCGTGTGACTGCAGGTCAGCCAACAGGCGGCTGCCGCTGCAATGCTGACAGAACAAGACGGTCATCTGCACGTGCCATCTGTCAGACAGATAGCAAGTACGATCATCGTCGGCTAGACTCGACATCGTCAACAAATTGCAGCGGCAAGTTCGGGGTGCGATCATTACGCGAGTGCGATCATTATGCAAGTAAATACGGTGCCTATTTACTCAGAAATTGCACTCGCAGTGGCTTGTTCTTTCTTTTGTTCACACTGAATCAACATGTCCCGAAACTAGCGTTTTTTCCAGTTTACTAATACTTCCTTTAGTAATGCAATGCGTACAAGTGGACTTCACAGTAAACAAAAAAAAGGTGGTCGAAAGAGGATGATCCCACCTGTAAAGTGACAGTGATAGCAGATTTTGGAGAGTACATGAGAAAACTCATATTCCACGGCATCCAGAGTGAAGTTGCTCTTGGCCGTGAGCTCCCCACCGCTCAGCAGTTCTGTGAAGGTGTCCCTGCAATGACAAGTACCGTTACGGTCACATACATTTGCTGCAGGCATCCCGAGGAGACCAAACAGCCTCCAGTTGTAGTCTCGGCCTGGATACCATTACATTCTATTTGAAACAGTCGTCAGATTTCATAGCTACTGAGGCATGGCGGATTTTGCAGTTGACCAAAGGGAAAGCGGCTATTCAGCAGTCTAGAAACAGATGAAGGTGACTTCGCGGTTGACCCCAGTTGTCATCGCTCTGTTCAATCACTAACCAAGCCCTCCACATCGAAGATCGCATTGACTATGGTTATTTTATGCTGCTACTCACGAAGGTCATCAATCAATGCTACTAAATATAAGTTCTCGTGGCTATGAGGGATGCCCTAGTGGAGGGCTCCAGATTAGTTTAGACTACTCAGGATTTTTTAATGTGTCCTGACATCACGCACAGCACATGACTGCCTTTTGTGTTTCGTCTCCATTGAAACGCGGCCACCGTTGCCGGGTTTGGGTCTGGGTCCTCCGGAAAAAAAACACAGGAGACAAGAGGCTACAACTATGAAAATGCGTTCATGCTTCCATACGAGAATGGTTTATGACACTACTCATGTTTTAAATAGCCAGTCACAGTTTTATATGCGTGTTGGTAAAGAAAAATTCCCAAAGTTCTCCGACATTTACAGTTCTCATTGCAACTAAATTTCAAGACAACTGACTTCATTAAAGCAAGGCTAAATACAGCAGAACCCCACTGATGCCGTCTCGGTTCAGGCGCTCAAAATCGCAGGCAGAAAAAAAAAAACAGCTGCACGGAGCTGCACTATTTTTCTTCCCAGTTGATACGTTTCTGGACAACACGATTTTTTCGCCATTACGTTAAAATTGTCAACAAATTGTGGTCGTACGATACATTTAGCAACCAACTGCACATGTGCAAACATACAAGGGGCCGACCCTCGGGACACACAACATGAAAAGCCGGAGGAGTGCTGTGGCAGCCACCCACCGCAATGGCTTCTCTGCAGCGCCTAAGTGCAATGAGGCTGAGTATATAAAAAATAATAAAGAAATAAAGAAATCAGTGCACTGCCATACGAGCAGGCCCTTCCCACAGGAATGTGACATAAAATGGATAAACGCAATGACTTCCTTGCAGTGCCTAAGGGTAAAGGGAAGCGCATCTGAAAACTACAACGATGCGCTTACATACGAGTGCGCTGGGTCTAGGAAACATGGCATAAAGAGCAAGAATGCTGCAACAGTCAGCCAGTCTAGAGGCTTCCCGATGGTTCATTGGCACAAAGGAGTGAAGCATTTGAAAACAAAAAAGATGTAATCCCGGTTACTTCCATCACTGCCGTCAATCAATGGGATGCGTTCCGAGACTTCTCCCGAGCAAAAAAAAAGTGAGGGGCTGGGGTGGGGGAGTTAATTACGCGAGTGGGTTCATATGCGATTAAATGTGATACATCCCCCCCCATTCATTTTAACAAATGCAGCTATGAAACAGTAAAAAAATTGGCTGCACCCAAGTTTTTCGAACTTAAATAGACAGTATAGACACATGCACATTAACCCACAATTTCGAAGAGTGCCTTGCTTGCCTTTTGGACATTGTTCCTATCAAATACGATGATACTGGCAGGTGCAACTTGAAGTCCAGCTTTTCATGCGTGGAACCAGTCTCCGTCTGAAACGAACAACATCCAACAACCTTACACATGCTCTTACAGGAAAAAAGAAAACATATGACGCTGTAAGCTTGCCCCAGTTGTAAACAGTTGAATTCAGTAGAAGGGAAGCAAAATGCAAAAATATCAGTGAAGCACAGATTTACTAGTCAGCAAAAGCCTAGTCAAACAGGACATTTCACAGCCTGATGTGGCTATTGGAGAGGAGCTCGAGTAGCCAATTTCTAACATCTTGCTTGTAAAATAAAAAAAAAAGAAACGTTTGCACTATGCTGCATAATGCAAGACCCAGCGACAGCTTCCATGCTGTGCTGCATGAGCAACGAAAACAATATCAGTAAAAGAAAGCAACTAACACTAACACAAAACAGCTACACTTTCCCCCTCACAACCCTTCACTGCATGGACATCAACGCCAACAGTTCGGATCCGGGTTCGTGTCATTAACTGCTATTGCTGCAAGATAAAAAGTTGCCAGTAACCTGCAATCTCATGTGGCAGGCCTGCATTTTAACGACCCCAGATGCCATTCATGAACTGGGAAAAAGGTTCTAAGCATAGGCAGCCTCTGCTTTGAAAGAGTACAGGCAGAGAAAGGGATGGTTGAAAAGATGGCACCCTCACCACAAGCATGTAGGTGAGAGTTCCACGCAGCCGCTGGGACATGCTGACGCTGTCCACGGAGAATGCAAACTGGCCCTCGTTGGCCGTCCCTGTAGGCAGCTGGAAGGGAACCCTGGCTCCCTCGTGCAGGGTGGCCCCCACCTGAGAGAAGCAGAGAAGACACCATGCTTATTAAGCTGAAAGCCTTTAATGCCTCATCGTTGTCGACAGAAGGCTGTCAGCAGAGGTGTCACGCTTTTCGGTTGGTCGAAATGGTTATGACGTCGGAGCGTGCGGATTCGCAGAAATGAGGTCACCCACGGATGCCTGACGCCCCCTTTTGGAGCACTTGACAACTAATAAAATAGTTGTCGTCCGTTCCGACAGGGGGCGTAAGGCGTCCGTGGGTAACAGTCTCGCAGTCAATGCCAAACAGTGCGCCAGGAAAGGCTTTTGCCTTGCAGCACTTTAAGAGAGCCAAAGTGCCCCCTGAATTTTTATATTTAGGTAAGCAGCTCCTAATGAATACTGTTGGCAGTAAACTCGATATAGCTGATGATAGTGAAGCTTCTGTGGCCACGAGAGACGACCTTTAAGCTCGGGAAATGCGCAGAGCACCGGTGCTTACCCCTCGCAGCATCTTGGTGTTGAGGGTGTCCAGAATGTTGAGCTCCATCTCCTTGATTTGAAACGCGCTCTGGTTGGTGAAGATCACCGACACCACCACCTGGTCCCTCACCATGGGCAGGGTGCGGACCTCGTACGTCTGCAAAAAAGCACCGCAGCCAAAGGACTCAGCAGTAGAGAATTGTGCAAACAGCCCACCATAGACTGTTGTGTGCGAACTGCAAGCACTGTCCAAACCACACAGTTTTTGGAATTCCTTCTCTTTAAAGGGACATTTAGGACAAGTTTAAGTTGGACTGCATTGACTGATTACCGCGTTCTGATGACACACAGACTCTGCTTTTACTAAAAACTGAGCTTTTATGAGCTAGAAAAGGCCAAGAAATGAAACTTAAGTACCATCTGCACACGCCATTTTCGAAATTCTGTGGTAGTGTCAACGCGTTTTGCTTACAGACCTTTGAAGCTAGTACTGTCCCGCCATCCAGTTCTCAGCTGACATCAGGGTTTGAATCGAGTGGTGGGCGGAAAAAAATTCTACTTCTAGCTCCAATTTTCTCAGTTACCGTATTTACTCGCATAATAGGCGCACTTTTTTTCCAGAAAATCCGGCTCAAAGTTCGGGGTGCGCCTATTACGCGGGGTAAAATTTCCGGAAATTTTTCGACTCGCAAAATTGAACACACCGCGTAAACGCACCCGTGTACGGGCCGCACCCCGTTTTCGCGAAGAAAATGTTAAAAAAAAAAGATCCATGTAAGGGCCGCACCGAAACTTTCCACGACACACGCGGGAATAGCCTTCGGAATGCACGCGCCGAGGCCTCCGCGATCGGCTCCGGCTGGGCGCAACGGGCGCTTGATCGCGGAGGCCACGCACGTGCACAGGAGCTTCCAGACGCCGCCCACGAAGGGCGCCCAAGGCCAAGCTTATCATCATCATCGTTTTCCTCCGCCGCGAGCTTTCGCTATCTATATCGCCATCAGCATCTCCAGCTCGTTTTTTTTTTTGTTGTTGTTGTTGCTGTCAAGTGCCGGGATTTGCGGTAGGGCGATAGTTATCGTGGTTTATGGCTTTGCCGCGGAGCGTTGCTGTTTTAGCTCGATGGGCAAGCACCGTAACAGCTACACGGCTGGCTGGGAGTTTGCTCTCGAACACGGCAAGCGTGCGGCAGGTCGGAAAATACGACGTGGCCGAGAAGTGCGGCAGTTGCGACTGCGGCGTCCCTAATTTTCGTACGCGACTCCAAGCGCCGAGGTTTTCGCGGGCCTAAGTCGGGAACGTTTCCGGCTGGAGATGAAGCTTTCCAAACAGACGTTTAAAGTGAGCATCCCTAAAAACTGTGAGCGGCTGTTCCACGCGATGTCGTTGTACGTGCTGTGGGTCCGCAGCAGCTGCGACGGCAGCAGCACTAGTAGGGACTAGTAGTCAGTTCAGCAAAAACTTCGTTAAAATAAAGATTGGGAAGCGGGGGGTGGCGAGGCGTCGGCTTGCAATCGTGTAAATACAGTATTGATCACAGTGTCAAGTTCGGGGTGCGCCTATTATGCGCGAAAATAAAAAAATCAGATTTTTCGCGCCCAAACTAGGGGTGCGCCTATTATGCGAGTGCGCCTATTACGCGAGTAAATACGGTAATAAATTCGTCTTTTTCTGCTGAAATAATGTCCACAGAGTCACAAAATGACATATATTAGTTTCTTTACTACGAGAAAATGCATGGAGTTGTCCTCCGTGTCATTTTAAGACTGCTTCCGCCACTTGACCATTTCATAATTGCAGCACACAACTTTATCAAGAACCTCGCGAACACTATTCCGGTGCATAAAACAGCTCACTGTGCGCTTGCGTATTTTTGTACAACTCACTGAAAATAATACGACCTTAGCTCTTATTATCTGAAATGTCCTAATAGAGTAATGCATGTTTCCTTACCAGCTTGATGTTCTTGTCATCAGCAAGTGGCCGGTAGTTTGAGGCAGGCTGGAAGCATTCAAAAGCAGGCACATTAAGCACTAGAAGTCTCATCGTCCTGCCTATTTGTGTTTTCCTACACAGCTTTCTGTTCACACTACATTGCAATTAAAAGTGCTTAAGAATGGCAGTTTCCTTGGACACAAACATTCAGGCAGAACTCAGCAAACTACAGGCAAAATAGGCATCAGTGCCCAGTTGGTAAGATCACAAAACTGAACTTGACCAGTCATGCTATGCAGATATGAAATATTTCCCAGCAAGAAACTGCGATTAACAGGCAGCTCATATGAACAGCACCGCATACTGCAATCATTCAGAACCTGTAGGCCTCTTTAGGTTTATTAGTGCCCTTTCAGACCCACTTCAGCCACCAATTAAACGATGGTACAGGAAAACCTTAAAAGTGTTAAAATAAGAATTTTAAAGAAAGTTTTTTATATAACAAACAACAACAGCGTTTACTGATTTGAAAATCTTAACATGCTTTGCCTGATTGGAAGTCATGAAGTTTCCGACTAATCTTTCAGGTAAAAGGAATGGCCGAATGGCAGCAACAACAACAACAGGGAGGAGCGATACACATGTGGTTTAGGTTTACTCGGGTTTAACGTCCCAAAGTGACTCAGGCTATGAGGGACGCCGTAGTGAAGGGCTACGGAAATTTCGACCACCTGGGGTTCTTCAATGTGCACTGACATCGCAAAGTACACGGGCCTGTAGAATTTCGCCTCCATCGAAATTCGACCGCCGCGGCCGAGATCGAACCCAGGTCTTTCAGGTCAGGAGCCGAGCGCCATAACCACTGAGCCATCACTGCGGGGCCTGATACAAATGTGGCTGACTCGCAAAACTCAACACTGACAATGTTGGCAACACTGGATCCAATCAAACTGTCTACAGATATCAAAGTACTTGCAGCATAGCCACTGGATACAAATTACACAGAGGCATCAGATGCCAGAAAAACTGTACTGCTCACCGGAGGCATGCTGGGCGTCATGGGTGTCTGGGCAGTGTTGAAATTGGGCTCCTTGGACGGAGTGGTGATGCCTGGCGTCTCTTCATACTCGCGCTTGTCCTTGGGCATGTCCTGCTGAAGGAGGGTGGCCGCTCCACCCTTGGATGAGGACGACTTGGGTTTCTTCTTCTTGGCTGCCTTGCCAGACGCTTCACCCGAGTGGTGCTTCTTGCGACCGCTCCGCTGCGGAACAGTGCAGCCACAGAACGCGTACGTCAATTTTCGCCAGTTTCGTGACGCAGGACACAGAAAATGCAAAGGAAACACCCTTTCCAATACTGCTACAAGCAGTCCAAGAAGTAAACAAAAGAAAGCATAGCTGTGGGCAAACTGGTATGTTACTAGAGTGAATTGATAATTAGCCGCCAACTTTAAATGCTGCGAGTTTCGAACATTTAGAAAATTTTGACGCAGGTCAGCAAGTGCAGCATCATGAAGTGAGTTTGCTAGCAAAGTGCTAGAAGGATAGGGATGACATCAGTTCATGAAAGAAAGCACAGGTTGAACAAACATGCTAAATACAGTCCATGGCTGAATCAAATTTTTTCTGAACTCATGTCACCCTTGTTCTTCCATAAATTCCTAAGTGTGATGCTCGCAACTTTTGAGAAGGCGCAAAATATAGACACAAGCGCCACAAATGGTTATTCAGAGCCTACTATGTGCCGAAAACTGAAATATTTGTAGTGAAATTAAAAATTAAGCGTCCATTTGGTACATGAATGAGTCCCAATTCACACATGTCCTGCTTGCTAGGCTACCTCGCAGCCAGCCCTCTTCCACCTATGCTATACTTCCCCAATATGTGAAAGCTTAAAGGAAAAAGAAAAGCCCTTAACACAAGGAATATTCACAGAGAGGCCAATTCTATCTTTAAAGGGACACTGAGGAGAAATTGAAGTTGGCTTGTATCGACAGAATACCAGCTCCTGATTACAAAAACGCCACTCATACTGACAACAAAGCTCTTGTAACGTAGGAAAGAGCAAGAACCAAAATACAGGTATCGCCACCACAGGCCAAACTCGCAAGTACAAGCGTGATGACGTCATAGGACAAAACAGTGTTGCTAGAACCAATGGTTCTAGCAACTCTAGGACCCGAGAAGCCACAAATCCCTGAGGTGCAGCCAATGCATGCGCAAATGTCCTTGACCTCGCCAGATGGCGCCACGTGCCCGGCAGCTACGCGCGCTCCTGAAGCATCGGGACCAATCAGCGCCTGTTTTCCGGCGGTAGGTGGGCTCCCGGTATTCCGCTAGCGGTAACAAGGTACACGGTATTTGCGAGAACTTCGTTGACAACTTCGAGAACGAGATCCATCGTAACGCTGGCGAAACGCCAGTGCAAACGTAATAGAAGCGACTGTAGCGACGGCCGCAATAGCCGATAGATGCCTTCAACGTGCGGCCGGCGGTAGCTTTCTTTTCGCCTGCTGCTAGGCCGCACTGCTGGCGTCCAGAAATCACGGAGTCTGCGTTATGTCATGCGCACGTCATGTTTCACGTCACTTAGTCCTGTGTCGTCATAGGAGAATCCCAAGTTTGAATCAGAGCGGCGGGAAAAACTTTTTCAACTTCGAATCCAAATTTCTTAGAAATAAATGCATCTTTCGCTGCCGGCCAAGTGGCAACAAAGCCATGACATGCCGAACTATCGGATTTTAGTATAAAAAAAATATCAATAGTGCTCTCCTCAGTGTCCCTTTAATACTAACATAACCTTTGTTTGCACTGCATTTGCACTTCATCAAACAACCAAACAGAAATAGGTCGCTCTATGTTCATTCTACATCTGAGCACCAAGTTGTCTATACTCCATGTTGCTAACTTTGCACAGCTTTCATGTGCAAAGTTGAAGGTGTATTTAAGCTACAACAAAGGCCACGCAAACGATAAAAGGATCAGTAAGCGTTACAACCTTCCTGTTAGTTGCCTTACCATTTAATGGAGTCTTCATTACATCCTATCGAAGTGTGACTGATTAAGCCTGGGAGATCAGTGAGCATTTGAACACCGCAAAACCACACATAGCGAAACGCTGCCTTTCTGCAGTTAAACCCTGCTTTTTTCTATCTAGGCATACAGGAAAAGCCCAAGAAAGTTCTTGCCCAAGATAAGCCTTTCACCTGCCAATTAGGTTTGGTTTGGTTTATTGGGGTTTAACGTCCCAAACAGACTCAGGCTATGAGAGACACTGGGAGACACTGGTCTTAGTTATTTTCCTTATTTTTAGTCCAATCCTAACGAAACTGTACCACCTTGCACAGCTTTTTAAACTGATTTCAACAACGAAATTAACTTTCTTGTAAACTTGGTCAGTTCCCAAGATAATTAATTTTAATTAGTCATTCATTAGTACGTCGGTGCAAAAAAAAAATTGCTCAATAAAAAATCATTTTTAATCCATGGCTACATAGTATGGTGAGTAAAGAGTGCAATAATCAAAACTTTTTTCCATTTTACCCTAATTAGTAATTTTACAGCACTTGGAATATCAATGTTTAAGGTGTGAATGTAATGCACCGATAAACTTTGCGAAATTATAAATTTTTGATGTGTGCTTGAACAAATCTGCTTCGATTATTGCACACACTGTGAGTTCAGCTTCCCTTAGCAAATGGTATGACATCTCTATCTGTCCTAGTAGTTGAAATATCGACATACTAAGACAGCCACATGTCCAAAATTTTCATGCCATTAAACTGTCTGCTCCTGCATAAATTCAGCCCACACGATGATCTGAATATAATATTATGGTCAAAATGCTGATTTCTTGAAGGAAAAAATTGGTACAGTTGGAAAACAATAGCTGCAGATTCCACAAATGTCATTTTTTGAAAATCGATTTTTTGGTCATTTTTTGGTCTCAAAGACCAGTGTCCCCTGTTAAACGCAAAAATCTTCACTCAAACTGGCCGCCCTTCGCCGTCAGGTTTCAGTACTTTCCACAACTGCAGCTTGTTGTAACAATGCGGAAGACAGGGCCGGGCTAACCTCGCTCTTTGATGTGGGGGGGGCTACCGGCTCCCCGTTTGTTTCTGCCACATCTGGGGCTGCCGGAGGTGCAGCGTCCCCGGTGGCCAGCTGGCCCTGGTTCTCCGCAGGCGACAACCAGAACTCCAAGTCATCCTGGAAAAACAAT
Source organism: Amblyomma mixtum (assembly GCF_055824585.1). Lineage (NCBI taxonomy): Eukaryota > Metazoa > Arthropoda > Arachnida > Ixodida > Ixodidae > Amblyomma > Amblyomma mixtum. The sequence goes on along the minus strand of NC_143012.1, from coordinate 35,819,441 downwards.
GGTAGAGAAGCGACGACATCACGACAGTGTTCTTTCCTGTAGTTTCAGCAACTCTGTCGCAGCATGAACAAAACGGGGACAACGAGAGACAACAATCATGGCAGGACGAGCGATGCAGCGTTCGTCCTGTTGTGATTGTTCTCTTTCATTGTCCCCATTTCGTTTGCGCCGCGACAAATTCCTGTACTATGTATCAACACCAACTGGCCCAAACTTCAGTACTTCTGCACAGCAACAGCTGTTTGCGTGAGGGGAATGTGGATGAGCTATGTGTTTGCAAGTTAAGCTGCAAGTTTAATTGTGATGATAGCAGTCAAATGGGTTACGTGATGCACATAACGCGTTTTACATGGGTCCATTGTTGCTGTTATCTCCCCCCAACTTCTCTGTGTTCCCGTTCTGTGCGCAAGGTCCGGCGTGAGCCAAACCAGACACAGAAAAAGAAAAATTGAAGGGGACACTTAAGTTTTGCTTTAAGGGGGGACACTGGCCTTGAAAAGAAAATGTTATTAATTTAGTCATAGTTATGAAATTTTCAGGGCACATGTATTTTTGTGCGCTGATTCTAGATATGTCATTTAATTTCATGTAAAACAATCCCTTGAGCACTTATGCACTTTTTATGCAAGTATTTTGCGGAGAATTTTGAAGAAAATTAGCTGCAGGAAACTCGCTGAAATGTATGCCATTGGGTTCTCTTGACACCAAGGAATGCAATAAGGGTAAAATTATCATCCTGGCTCTAATAGAACTCGAGTTATAGGGTACTGAAGCTGCCACTTCAGAAACAGGAATACACACTTTCCTTCTTATTTCTGAAGCGACAACTTCAAAACTCTATAACTTAAGTTCTATGATAGGCAGGAAGACAATTTCACTCTTATTGTATTCCTTGGTGTCAAGAGAACTCAATGGCATACATTTCAGCGAGTTTCCCGCAGCAAATTTGCTTCAAAACTCTCCGCAAAATACTAGCATAAAAAGTGCATAAGTGCTCAAGGAATTGTTTTACATGGAATTAAATGACATATTTAGAATCGGCACACAAAAATACATATGCCCTGAAGATTTTGTAACTGTGGCTTCATTAATAAAAATTTTTTTTTCAAGACCAGTGTCCCCCGTTAAGGGTATAAACGCGATAGCGCTGATGGGTCATTGCCCATATATGCAGAGTTGGTCATTCTCTGCTCTACATTCACAGATCCCCAGGAGTCCTCATGAGGCTGGTGGAACAGTGGTGATATGGTTAGGCGATGCGCTACTGCCCTGCACTGACAGGTGCTGCCACACAAACTGGTGGGGCTTGAGCAACCCTGGTTGGTCTTCCTGATTAATCTTTAGGGACCAACCATTAATTTAACTGCCACCGGCCACCTAGGTTGCTTTTGTGAGGATTTTTCGCTCACAAACAATGACGCCACCGCCGACGACAATGCAGGCTTTTCTGGGACACTGGCTCCTTAACGCTCTCGCGTTAAAAGTAGAGGGCACCACTGCAGCAGCTCACCTTGATGCCTGTGGGAGCCTGGTCGCCCATCTCCTCCACCTGCCTGGTCTCCCGAGATTCCGTGACATCGTTGGCTTCGGGGCGACTTCGCCTGTGCTCCTTGGATTTATGGTGGTGCTCTTTCTTCTTTTTCCTATGCTTTTTGTCAGAGTCCTTGCGAGAGAGAGAATGAGAAATGGGTTATGGGAAGCTAACGAGCAGCGGTGTCGGCTACAGACCGTCACCCTTGCTAAGAAGAGGTGACTGGGGGAGAACACAGAGGGCTACGACCCGACGATACGGGATAAAACAAGCAACCATGTGACCATAAAGAAAAAAAAGAGTAGTTAAGATCTGTAGGCAATGAAAGTAAACACGCCCATTACGTGTACCCATATAGACAGCAACCTCCATGGCAAATACCATTTTCACGCACAGAGTACGGTCGGCAGCGGGCAAGTTGTACTCTACCTAAACTAATCAACTACTATTATCAACTAGGTATCGATGTACTGACACTAAATAATCGACGCCTAACAGAATTATTCTTGTAGTTAATATGCATCACATCTCACAAGACAGGAATGAAAAAAAATCAATTCTGAGCGCAATCATGTTTCTCTGTGTCTCTTGTGTATGACATGCATCTGCCTTTTAAGATTTTCATCTTTGATAACCATGTCCTATTTCTACACAGTTTTCTGTTAAAACATATATGTTATCATAAATGACAAATCTGAGTAATATTACTGTCTTTATCACCCTTGACCAGCATCGATTACATGTTTTTTTCTTTTCTTATCAGTGTACGTATCTTTCTTAATTTTTTACATGTACTATAGCCTGTCACTGCTCGAGGGGAGGACGGGGCTTTTGTCAAGCTGCAAAACTTGCAGCTTTTTCTCCGCCGCCCTTTTTCACCACCTGTATACTCTGTTGGTGAAATAAATGCTCATTGATTGATTGATTGATTGAGTATACCTGTGGCTCACTCACACTATGAAAACAAGGAACTGGTGGCCATTTTTTTAACAGCAGGGGAAGCATTATAGGTGCACAAGCTCCTTTACGTTTGTAGTTTTAACATTTCTAAGCAACTTGCAGTCCTCACTCCTATCTGCCAGAAAAGAATTTGTGAAAAATTCAAATTCTCCAAAACATTTTGCCGTGACAAGCTTCTATTTTTAAGTGCTCAACGTGAAAGGATAGTCAAAGGCTTATTCAGTGGACACTTATGGTCCGAATAATATGAAAAGAGCTGCGCTCAACTGTTACGTAAAGGAGATAAGAAGCTTTGTTCTACCTATGCACGAGGGCACCAGCATAAACTGCTGGCACATGCAGAGAGCCCTACCTAATATCTGCTAGCTGAAGCCAAAGCCTGTGCCTTGTTATCATGGCCACAACTATACAATAAAAGTTAAGGTCAACACATGAAGTTCAAAAAGACTAGGATTCTACAAATACCATTCGAAAATTGCGACTACTCAAGTGAACTGCAATACTGAGAAACCTAGAAAATTTTCAAGAAGTCAACGTGAGAAAAAATGTGATCAACTTCAGCCACAGAATCTCCTCTGACTTCTGATTTCCATGTGGCTGGGAAGAAGTGATGGCGCGTGAGATCACACTACGTACTTCAATTGTCAGCGCTTGCAACGCACACAGACCTTTCAGTATAATCTGAGTTTTACTGAACTGTCTCTTTCTGCTCCACTTCGTTGGCAGTCACAAATTCTTCGCTTCGAATCTAAAATTATTTAAACAAAATAATTAGTCTCATCTCGATAATTTGAACTCATATTACACCAAAAAATTATTCAAATTAAAGAAAACCTAATCAGGATTCCCCTCGCTAACATCCGTAGTTCACAGGGCCAAAGAGTCAGCTTGGAGAAGCTGAAAGTTCGAATTAAGCGAGTTCTAATTGTAGATACCCAGACTATAATTGCATTATGTGTGCTTTGAACAAAAAAAAAAAAAAAACACTACAGTCAAGCCCACTTATAACAATATTCAAGTGCCATGGAAATACCATTGTTATATCCAATAATTGTTATAGCAGGGTTGTGCTGAAAAAAAGAAAAGATGACAAACTTCACCGTATTTATTGGCAGTAAGTACAGTGAAAGCTCGTTAATTCGACCCCCGTTAATTCGGAAAATCGGCTAATTCGACGCGCACGCGAGGTCCCTACAATTATACATAGGAGTCTATGGGGCGAAACTCTCGTTAATTCGAACAAATTTTGCCGTGCGTCGGTTAATTCAACTCCACTCCGCCGCTCGCCAAGCCGGTGCGCCGAGAGCAAAAAGAAAAAAACTGCCGCGAGCGGCGCTACTGTACGCTGATAGGCCATCTGTACGGTCATCATCGTCAGCAGCGTGAGAGGGCGAGGGAAGCGAGGTTAGCGGCGGCCGAAGCGGCCTTCGTTTTGGCGCGTGTCGTCGTTTCCACGTGTTCTTGCTGCTACGATCGCAGTTATTTAACCATAAGGCGGCGCCTTTTTTGGTAATTGCGCGCTTTGTCAGCGTGTTTACTGCGCTGCTTGTTGTTGCTATTTTGTTGCGACTGAGAGAAAGAGGAAAAGAAATTGCACGGGCCTGCCTACTGGCTGAGGGGCCTGCCTACTGGCTCAGCCGAGCCACCACCGCTGCCGCGTGCAGATAGAGGAGAGTTAAAAGATCAGAGGAAAGATAAAGAGAAAAGATAAGACGCTCCCCCTCCTCCCCGCGCTGCTTTCGAATGGGTAGCGCGCAGTTCCTGCGCGCCTCGCCTTTGTGTCCTGTCAGCGGACCGAGGATGAAATAATTGAAGTGACAGGCGCTGATGACGATTCGTCGGAAGGTGACGATTGTGAGCAGTTGTCCCAAATGCCGCAGAAGCCTTGTCCGTGCGGGAGGACTTCTGTGAACAAATCCCTGATGGTGCGTGTGCCGCGGAGCACCTGGCAGCTGTTAGAGCTATCGTAGTCGCTCAAATTCGCTCGAAAAAGCAGGCGACGATAAGATTTCTTTGCCAAATAAAGGTTACATCCTGTTGCGGCAAACATTGTTTTTTGTTGTTCATTCGATAATTCGACATTCGGATAATTCGACAATTTTTCGCGGTCCCGTCAGTGTCGAATTAACGAGCTTTTACTGTACCCGGATGGGTTTGATTGTTCTAATGCCTGTAAAAGCTCGTTAATTTGAACTGCAGGGAATCGGAACAATGTTCACCGTTCACCAATGACCAAAGCACCGCCATCACTGTGCCACTGGGAGCTTCGTGCACCTCCACGTCACAGGAATCAAGCCGTCTTTCCAGAAGATATTCTTATGGGAAATTCAAGAAGCATGCAGAACTAAGGTCGCGGTGACAGCTGACAAGAGAAAAACCGCGCTGGCTGCATGCGCGCGCACTGCACCGACTGATTGGGGGTACGTACAATGCGCGTAGCCAATGCAGCAGCTCTCCTGACGCGATGACACCTGCCTCTTTTGCTTTCGTGGCGTTGCTGCGCAAGCTTAGTCCATTGGTCGGCCCCCCACATGCGCGCTTTTGTGTTTTAAGCATGGTTTTGCTGGTGTGGTTGCAGCATTTCCTTCTTTTTTTTTCTATAATGGTTGACACTCAATTACCAGATTTAATTGTTATAACCAATAATGTGCCTTGACAGCATTGCTATAAGCAGTTTATTTTACCATAGAACACGTGGCAAAGCTGTTGGTGCCATGACTGACCATTGTTATATCCAATATATTGTTATAACCAGTATTGTTATAAGTGGGCTTGACTGTATTTGCACATGGCTAAAAAAGCAGCCCTGCTAATCAGTGGTTGAGCAAAAGTGCCAAAGACATGTTCCCGTTTCAAAAATAACGGAGTGAGTGAGTACCCTGTGTTTCCTAGATGGCTTCCCTTCTGCCTCTGGTGCCAGCTTTGCGCTCCCTTGTGCCGCGGCCAGGCTTTCGTGCTGGTACCGCGGCTGTGCTGGTACCCACTCCCCTTCCTGCAGAGGTCTGCAACATTAACAGGGACCATGCATGAAAAGAAGGCACGCTGGTTCACTCGCGAGACAGCAGCTTACAGGTCACTCAGATCACTGCTGGCACGAAATGGCAGGCACTATCAGCGGCAAAAGTTTAGGGGGCCCACATTCTCAAGAAAAAAAAAAATTTATCGTGGCAATGCCTCGTCCCTCAGTCACATGGTATTGGTTTGGTTTGGTTTGGTTTGGTTTATGGGGTTTAACGTCCCAAAGCGACTGAGGCTATGAGAGACGCCGTAGTGGAGGGCTCCGGAAATTTCGACCACCTGGGGTTCTTTAACGTGCAATGACATCGCACAGTACACGGGCCTCTAGAATTTCTCCTCCAAAGAAATTCAACTGCCGCGGCCGGGATCGAACCCACGCCTTTTGGGCCAGCAGCCGAGCACCATAGCCACTGAGCCACCACGGTGGCTTAGTCACATGGTATTGTTACCAGAGGATCGAAGATGCAAATCTCCTCATGCGTTCCCATATTTCAGGCGAAAGGATTATGTGACTGCATCAAAATAAAATTTTTACCACACACTTGTGTCCCGTAAAGTTTTGCTGCTGGTAGTACGTACTAGTATCAGCAACAAATGAAACGCGAACAAGAAAACTGCGATGGCAACATAAAAACACCAGCACATCAGCTCATGGAAAGAAAACAGAAGCGAGGTTGAATAACACTTCTGAAGAACAGTCTTCATGCCTTTGAAGTTCGCCTTCGAAGTCAAAATAACTGGAGATAGTATTGAGCTTCCCCTGGCTAAGAGCTTCGTAATTTGATGTCCTTGGCTCAACTGTTTTGTTCGCGTTTCATTTGTTGCTGATAGTACTGCATTAGTGAGTACTGCGTGCCTGCCACAGTGCAGTTTTATATGGTGTGGAAACCCAATTTATTGACCTTCAGGGGACTGCACGAAACCACTGTATAATTAGTGCATCATATGATCTGAAATTTCCTCCAATGAATGCATTGGCAAAACAAATGTGTCCAGTGCTCTGGCTATTCACTCGTATGCACTCTGTTTCTTAGCTGTTTCTTAGGGTGTCCCTCAGTTTCACGCCATCTGCAGCGCAGACCCTGGCAGCGCGGCAAGATACTCTGTGCAGGTAACATCATGGCGTGTTGATCTTTTGATAAGAGCTCCCAAAAGTGTGTGTGTGTGTGGGGGGGGGGGGGTGAGGGGGAGGGGGGGGGGTAGTTAGCAGAGCACCAAGTGTCAGCAATGGCGGCTTGCTCCGCGCCTGGATACACCGGTGCATACTTGGAAAGTCAGCAAGCGCTCAAGCATCAGATAGCATTATAAAACAGCCTCTACACTAAAATGTTCTCGAGGAAACAGGACCTTGAGACCCAGAAGCGACTTGCCAAGCTAAAATGCCTAACCCTTCTCACGGAACAGCTAATGCTTAAGGGGGGACACTGGTCTTGAAAAAAAATTTTTATTAATGAAGTCACAGTTACGAAATCTTCAGGGAATATGTATTTTTGTGTGCTGATTCTAAATATGTCATTTAATTTCATGTAAAATAATTTCCTGAGCACTTATGCACTTTTTATGCTTGTATTTTGCGGAGAGTTTTGAAGAAAATTTGCTGCGGGAAACTCGCTGAAATGTGTGCCATTGGGTTCTCTTGACAGCAAGGAATACAATAAGGGTAAAATTGTCTTCCTGCCTATCACAGAACTTAAGTTATAGAGTTTTGAAGTTGTCGCTTCAGAAATGAGAAGGAAAGTGTGTATATTCCTGTTTCTGAAGTGGCAGCTTCAGTACCCTATTACTCAAGTTCTATGAGAGACAGGATTATAATTTTACCCTTATTGTATTCCTTGGTGTCAAGAGAACCCAATGGCATACATTTCAGCGAGTTTCCTGCAGCAAATTTTCTTCAAAACTCTCCGCAAAATACTTGCATAAAAAGTGCATAAGTGCTCAAGGAATTGTTTTACATGAAATTAAATGACATATCTAGAATCAGCGCACAAAAATACATGTGCCCTGAAAATTTCATAGCTATGACTAAATTCATAAAATTTTCTTTTCAAGACCAGTGTCCCCCCTTAAACATTAGTGTTAAACACCCAAAACCATCTCGTGAGTGTTTCTTTAACTTGCACAAAAAATCTGCACCTGAGATTTACGGCCAGTGTTCAGCATCTTCGCTTTATCTCCCCGCGACTGGCTGGCACCGTCGACAATCACAAAGTCATCGGATCGCGATGTGCTCCAACAAACGACACCAAACACCGGTGACATGAACATAGCTGACCGCATATTTTTTTTTTAAGGACAGACGGACGAGCGGCCAAGTGGGTGGGCCGATGTATGATATGAAATTTCGACTGTCACAGAAAAAATCTGTAGAGTTTTTTTTTCCCCCAAGTAATGAGCCCATCCACCCAAATTGACGTCAAGTTTTCTGGAAAAAAAAGTGGGCTCATTAAGCAAGTAAATACAGTATTTCAAATCCGACCCCCATATATTTTCTCTGTTCCAAACTTTTAAGTACATTCATTTCAGAGATGCAAACTGACTGAATTTGTATAATGAGCTAGAACAGATTCACAAGATACCATCACGCTTATCTTAAAAGTGTGTCTAATGTAAGTCTACAAAGCAACGTAATTTGTACAGTTCGCATCATCCCTGTGTACAGCAGTCGGGCAGTACGTACCAGTCAACAAAAACAAATTAGACAGCAACCCTAGACATCCGGTAAAGCACTCATACTCACATGGCTTGGAGGATCCATGCAGTCCTACTTCCAATCAAGCATTTCCTCAAGAATCTAGGTTTTGCCTTGTTTGAAAAACTGAACGAGCACGCTACAAAAGTGTGATACAGACTTTACGGGCTTTATAAATTAAAAAAAATGCTAAGGCAGCCAGGTTTGTTTTTGAGTTGACCACCATGGCTCATAGCCACGGCAGCCTATCAGGCATGGGGAAAGGAAAGAAGACGGTGGGAAGGAGGCCTTACTCTTCCAGGTCAATGTCCAAGGCACGGTGCGGATCATCGGCATTGCGATCGTCGTCGTCATTGTCAGACAGCCGGGCACCTTCGGGCATCTCGCCCACCGACGTGTTCACCACTCCCAGTGGTCCGGGAGGCTCTTCTTCTTCCGTGTCCGAAGCGGGGGCGAGCGCGGACGCCTTCTTTCTCCTCTCTTTGCCTGGACAAACAAAGTCATGCTTCATCGATCGCCGTTCATCAATGCTACCCTGACTCTTCCCCACACCTCTACGAAAACTACTACAGTCGATCCACGACACACCAAACTCGATGGGGATCACAATTTTAGTTTGATATATTGATAAATTAATATACAGTAATCCCTCGTTATAACGAAGTCAGCGGGACGGCGAAAAAATTCGTTATAAGCGATAATTCGATATAAGCGACCGCTCGAAAAAAGCTAAAACAGTCGAGATTTAATTGCGCCACAACTGCGAGGAAGCTGGCGGACGACCTTGAGCCGTTGCCTAGCAACCGCTGCAGCTGGCGGACGCCGCACAGCGTCCGAGCGAGCGAGCGCGTCGAGACCGGCCGTGGGCAGGCCGGCCCGGCTCAAAGGAGCGCGCCCTACGTCATCATGACGCTGCCGCTCTCCGCGCTCGCGTTGGCTCCCGCTTCCCGTCGTCGCGTTTGCCGCGGGCGGCCTGTCGTTGACATCTAGCAGGTTGGACGCAAGCGGCGCGCTGCGATCGGACGCTGCGGCGCCGTTCGCAACCTCGCGCCGCGGTGAATCGCGCTCGCTTTTCGCACATGTGTTCCCGCCGTAACAACAAAATTCAGAGACCCTACCACACATTTAGACCGTTTGTCTAGTCGAATGGCGCGAATCGGTTTGGTTTGGTTTAGTTTATGGGGTTTAA